>NC_138237.1:3121173-3308345 GCF_964197995.2 Scardinius erythrophthalmus
CACTCGGGTAACAAAAATGGTTTTGTTTTCAGTGTTAGGTGGTTGTGTCATGTGTCATTATGAATATTGTTGGGTTATATTAGTACTCATCATCACTGTGACAGAATAAAAGGGTATAGGTGCTCACTAATGCGCACTTGTGGCTGAACCCTCACCGGATATTTACAATAACGGATAACAGCTTGAAAGCAACAACTGATAAGTTAAAGTAACTTGCACAGTGTCATATATAAGTAGCTATATGAAGTAGCTTATGTCAAAACATGATTTATGACCCTTTGATTGATGGTTTTATGACAGGATGTCCTTATATGGGGGTTTTATGATGCCATGTGACCTTTGACCCTGTGTGGTTATGGTGTGTTTATGGACATGTGTGTTTATGACTGTAAGCTGCTCGGTGTGACAAGAAAATGAATGTTTTTGCAGGGATGTTTAAAAACCCTTAGCGTTGAGCGCTGTGTTAAACTTGTGTGTGTCGTGACCGTAGTTCTCTTAAATGTACTGAAAATATTATTAAACCTATTAAATGTTCTCGTTTTTGCAGTTTGTTGTTATATATTTTAAAACTGCATCAGCTTTGTTTCTCTCTCTCAGTGGTCATATATTAATATTCTTGTGTCTGTATAATGAGTGTGTTGCAGGTCTGTGTTTTATTGGTTGTTTTCTCCTCTTTTCCCACTTTACATCCCACTTTCCCACAGCTTTACACACACATTTCTAGAGACTTTTCCACGACCCCAGGCTCAAATAGGAGCGTTTCATGACACTTCAAAGTGAAAACACACTTTTGATTGACAAAATAAATATGATTTCACACAAAGAGAGCCCATAATGCACAGAATAATGTCTAGTTTAACAAGAACTGGTGCAGGCAAAAAAAGAAAATGAAGACTTAAAATATTTAAATAAGATTTAGCCATTTAATTTTTTTTTATTATTATTCATTTTGGGTGAAAGTATGGTGTAAATAAATAAAAAAAACTAAAGTAAACTAGCCAGAAAACATAATATATAATATTTCATGTGTTTAAGCTGAATCAGTTTCACTGTCATCAACATCTCAGAAATAAACCAAATCCAGATTTATGAATGAAGGAATTCAGACATTTATGAAATAAACTAATATTCCTCTTTCAGAGCTCGTGTAAATCAGTGTTTCTCTACAGGATCACAGCAGAATTACTAAATCTCCATATGCACATATTTGACAGCATCATAAATGAAGCACATGTCCAGATCTTACAGTTGATCAGGGAATATGATCCACATTATGAGTTTTAATAAGATCAGAAGAGTTTCTTAGAAATCAAACAGGAACAGAACAGTTCATTAAAGCAGAACTAAACACAAAGATGTCACATTTAAGTCCAAGCGCTCATTAAATATAGAATAGTTTTATAAATGTAGTGAATCGTGTGTTAACGGCTCAATCAAAGCTTTATTCTGTGTGTTGATGAAGCTCATGCTTTGATGATCTGACAGAATTATGATTATTCTCATTATTTATCATCATATTAAACCTGTAATATGTAATAACCTGTAATCTTTAAAACTAGTAAATAAAGTGAATAATTAATATTCTTACCAGAGACTGGATTCATCTGATGATGAGGATGATGATGATGATGTTTCATATCAAGCAAATCTTCATCATCTCCTAATTTAACCTGTTAAGCTTCACCAGTGTGTGGGCGCACTGAAGCGTTTTTTTATTTATATAGTTCAAAGTTACTATCAGATTTAATGTTATACCTTGACAAACTATACATCATTAAAAGGATATAATACTCAAGTTTCAGTATTTGACCACTATTGTATTCTGAGAAACTTATAGTGACAGTTATGTCTTAATTTGTGTCAGGAGTTATGAAATGAAAAAATGAGTCGATACCTTTAATATGAATTATGCACGTCAGCCGCTTCCATTCATAAAAAACTCCCGTGCTGTCGTCATGACAGCGATACACAAAACAACGTCCCTCAGGGCTTTTAGCTCAAAAATGTGCAAACTTGGAGAAATATTGATATATTCTCATAGATTCACGTCATATTTCTAAAGACAGGAATAATATTTATTGAATTTATACCCAAATGCGTCGATGTAATCATTATGATCGCTTCTTACTGAGATGTGCAGTGTTTTCAATTCATACCAATAGCCTGAGGGCGCTATATGCACAAAAAATAATCCATATATGGGACATGAAGAAGAGCCATAATCATGTGACATTCCAGGACGTCACTGCTACACACAAAGCTACAGAGATCCCGCTGTAATATGCATGTTTTGAAGACAATAAACATGTTTGCTATGATATTTGATTTGCCTGTGTTCTTCAAGCCATGCCAGGTATTTTTATAATAATAGATTATATTTATAATGTAATGCTAATCGATATAGACTTTATCATCGTGCATAAAACTATAAATAATGTTTTCTGTCTGATTTTTTTTTTTATCTGAAGCCAAATTATATCACAGAAGATTATTTAAAACACTCGATTGCATTATGAAGTAAGTTTGGAGCACAAACATGGTTTTAATCTCATAAATGGTCGTGTATTGATGGTGTGCTAAGCTAACATGCTAGCTAGCCCAGGTGCACCTGCCACCAGGGGTTATTCTTTTATGAATTTTGTTCTAAATAAGAATGCTTACTGATATGTTTTAGTACATTTGACCACTATTTAGTGCACTTCAAATGTGAAGTGAGAACTTTGATAAAAGAAATTAGGGATTGAAACCCTATGAATAGGCTGTGAATAGCCAGTCGTTAGTAACTATAATGCAGACAAAAGAAATGCATATTTCGAGCCATAACCAGTCTGGAGAGGTGTGAATGTGTGCAGGGGGAGACTGAGACTGAATGGGGCTCGTTTGCACCACAAAACAATAGAGACAAAAGTCTGAATGGATGCTTAGAAGACGACTAAACATCAGTAGCATTTTTAGAGTAGCCTAATCAAAATAAAGTCATGACATGATCTTGAAAAACATTTAACTAAATACAGAGTTTTAGACTTATTATCTTCATATTTTAAATATAAAATGTTTAGACATGTGGCTTTAGCTGTAGTGCATTTCTAGATTGCTCCAGTGCCAACTTCAATTTTATATTCATTAATATGTTTCATAAAAAAAAAATTCTAATAACTTTACAAAATTTTGAAGCTATTTAAAAAAAAAAAAAATCATTATGACAATAATTAATTCTACATTTACAATAAACTACCAGGTGTCAGCTTTCAAATGAGATCATACTTGTGCTTTTAGTGCAAAGGGTTCATGAACTGTATCTGTTTCAGTTTGGGTATGTCATTTCTGGGGATTTTTCAAAAGTGGGGTTGCAGCTTAACAGGTTAAGATTATTCATAAAATCAGTGATGAAGTCTCACATAATACAGTTTACTTATTAAAAGCATTTCCCTGTTGTGAAGTAATAACTTCTTCAGATCAATATCTCCTCTGAATATCTGATGTGAGACACAGCCGTATTGTTTCCTGAAGAGTTTCAAGAGTCTGAATGTTAAATGTAAAACTCAGATCTGATAAACTCCATCAGCTGCTCATTTAATCATCTCTGATTTATTAACACTGATTTCCATCAGCAGAACATTAGTGACTTTAACAGACGAACTGAAGCTGTTCAGAACAACAACAGATCAACACTTACTCAATACTCAATATCTACTGTTCACAAACACATCATAGTATACATTAAAGCAGAAGTTGCTAGAAGTTCAGTCATTCACACAACATGTAAAATCACATTATTATTTGTGAGTTGATAATGAATGACATTCAGTGAATTAAACTGAGAGAATGTCACTTGTTTAAAATAGAAATGAAGGCATTGTAAATAAATGTGTATGAGTGTGTGTTTTCTATTCCTCCTAACACACAGAATATGATCTGCAGTTTTCATCTTTGTCCACTAGATGTCAGAAGTAGATTTGAGGTGAAACTCAAAGGCCTTTAGTTTCAGGATCAGAGACAGTGAAGAGAAATCAGAGAATCTGATCTGAAGCTCAATGAGGATCATCATGTGTCTCATATGAAGCAGAAAGAGACTCTCATCTGATCAGATTATATTACAGGATCAGTCGCATAATCAGATTCATCACATTCATCAGAGAGATCATTACATCTCACAATATAAACTGATTCATATCAGATGAGTGTGAACAGAATAACGGCTGAAAGTCAATGTAAAACAATTAAAGAGTTTTAGTGTGTATAGTTATATACTGTTGTTATATGCCAGATGTAACGTTTGCCTGAGGTGAAGGAGTAACAGTGGGAAAGTAAAAAGATTTGAGTTGAGTTGATTTATTTATTGATTTATTTGATAGCATATTCATGAACATTGTTGTATAAAAATACACCATGTAAATATGCCAGAATTAGTAAAAATCATCTGCAGTCCATCGGCCGGTAACACAAGACTAACATAAAGACAGTCAACAATCATACAGCATTCATTCACTATAACAAAACAATATTGTATACATTGACAAGATTATGTAACGCTTTATATGCCAAACGAGCATACTTGAAATGTTTTAAATTGTCAAAGCTTAAAAATGTATGTCTCTGTAAAATATCGCAATGGTGAAATGACAATGCCTTTTTATCAAAAGTTTTTATGGCTTTCTTAAATAGAGATTCAACACTTTTAGAGTAGATATGCTAGTCAGTGACCAATTTGTAAAACAATACTCTGTGTAAAAATCATAGTATGTAAGAAAAGCTTTGCTACCCTGGTAATCCAGAGTTCTCGCGAGAGCACAAGTTGAATTTGCTCAGCGAGTTACTCTGGCGTCGAGTAATGATGCTCATTAACTATGCCCTTGTATCCGAGCTGCACCAATCACATCGGGTTATCTGATATAGGTGGGCCAGAGGCGAGATGACGACAGCGCTGTGACGTCGAAGTCATTAGTAAACAGTGCAAGATGGCTCTGGATGAACAGCAGTTGTTTGAAACGGCTTTGGCCGCTACAATGAACGAGTTAGACTTGGCTTTTTATCTAAAAGAGGAACAGAAGACGCCGCTCGAATCCTTCCTTTGCAAGAAGGACGTTTTTGCTGTTCTGCTGACCGGATACGGCAAGAGTCTAATCTACCAGTGAGCTCCGCTGGTAGCTGAGAGTATGGGGTTTATTGTTGTGATTGGTCGTAGTGTTATCCAATTGCGTGCAGTGAGATTCTCAAACACATGCTTGGTGCCGTCCCTCGAGCTGGCCGAGTTTCATTAGTCGACGCCAGACCATTAATCTTTCAGATTTAGGTCTTGATTTCCAGGCTACAACTTGGCAGCTTTAGTGTCAAGAAATGGCCTAACTTGTTTATTCTGCAAATTGAATTTAACTTTGTCACCTTTTTTACATGACGTTCGAATGTTAGGGTGGAGTCATATGACTCCTAAATACTTGAATTCATTAACAATATCAAGCTCCTGTCCTCTAAGGAACACATTAGAATGTGACACCTTCATATTTAGTTTGGTAAACGCCATACAGACTTTCTCATACAGACTGGGTTTTTTAGAGACATGACTTAGTGAGCCAGTCATCAGTGTGAGCCATTGCAGCTGTAAGTGTGGATGCTATCTCTTGGTAGTTTTTAGCATGTGTAAAGATTACAGCATCATCTGCATACATCTGAACGTCAGGTCAGGTCATTTATATACAGTGCAAACAAGATTGGACCACATATGGAGCCTTGGGGGACCCCTACTGGACATTCACAGAATGGGGACTTTGAATCATTAATACGAACACATTGCTTTCTACTGGACAGGAATGGTTTTATCCAGTGGAGAGCTTGTTATTTTTGTCGTTGTTCTCTGTACTGACAGCACTCCAAATGTACAATAAAATGAGCTCAATGTTAAAATTGACTGGAGTTCTCCTTTAAGCAAGCAATGCAGAATTGATCAGATGATTTCATTATCAAGGGGAGCGAAACAAGTTTCTCAGGCCACACTAGATAAGTTGGTCATCAACTTTATTTGTGAAGGCCTTCAGCCATTCTCAGTAGTTGACCAAACTGCCTTCAAGACCCTGATTAACACTCTTCACCCCAGTGCAACTTTGATGTCACGACCAATGGTGCGATGTCACGATCAACAACAACAGACTGTTGGAGTGTGAGGCCGAGAAGCTTCTGAGGTTGTGGATGCTGAATGCCACCTGCAGTTTATCAGACCAAATCAACCCAGATGGTGTTCACTATACCTGGCTGTCGAAAGGGTGGTCCGTATAATTAAAGACCAAGATGAGGAGGCGATTCATAATGTGTGTGGGGCCTTCAAAAGAAACATGCAAGTGTGTTCTCTTAGTTATTTTACTGAATAATTCACCTTTATTAATCAAGGATATTGCTGAAGCTTGATTTGCCAATAAACATATATTTTAGGTTGAATCCAACTGAGATTGCCTTTCTCTCTGAGTATGTAGCAGTGATGAAGCCTGTGACATCAGCACTCACTGTCCTACAGTCTGAGAGCAACCCCCACATGAGATGTTTGCTCCCAACGGTTTTCCAACTACGGGCAAAACTGAGGAGAATGGAGGCTTAATCTTTATGAAGAACAAAAAAAATTGTACATTTGTACAGGTTACCTTTGTAGTTAACATGGTTTATGTATAATATATTTTTATGGGGTTATCTGTAACTTTTGCTTATCTTTTTCATGGTTCTGTAGTTAGTCTACAGTACACATCAGTGAGCTTCACAGTCTTTTTCTTGCACTAAACCTGAATTTACATACACCCCCCCCCCCCCCCCCCCCAGTTATTATAGGGTTAGATTACATCTGGAAACATCTGAGAACATTCCCAAACCAAGAATCCCAGCCCCAGAGATGTGAGATGTCGGATGAAGAGGACTTCTTTTCATCAATGAAGGCAAGCCCTCCAGATGCCACAGGTGAACTGCAGGGATACCTGGCATGCACTTCTGAAAACATGGAGCTTCTTCATACGTTCCCATGAGTACAGAAATTGTCTCTACGTTTGAATACAGGACGTCCTGCTTCGGCAGCCTGTGAACGTTTGTTCAGTTGTGCTGGGCAACTGTTCACTGCCAAACGAGCTATATTGACTGTACAAACTTTGAAAATCAACTTCTGGTAAATCTAAACATGGCATTTAAGGAATGAAGTGTGATTGAAATTTTGTTGTTTCTGGTAGTTCAGTTTTCTGATAATTCTAAATATAGTGGCCTGTAAATACAGCTTTTGAGGAGTGAAGCGTTTGTTGAGGGGTTATATGTCTTTTTTTTTTTTTTACAGGTTAAATACTTACAGGTAGCTAATGCCTTTTCAAGAGCTGAATATTTTGTTTTCAATAAATGTTTGGTATTTATAACATTTAGTAGTTCAGTTCTTTTTTACTATATGACACCTCCTATAAGTGGGTTGGGTATCGTTTCAATTATAGTGATTCTGCTTTTGCTTACAAATTACAATTCTTATTGATTCCCAGTTTTGATTTTAATAAGGTATATATTAGATTTAGATATCAAACATTTATAATGTGTCTTATTGCAAAACATTTTGTTGCAGCTTAATACAATTAACAAAAATTAAAAAAACTGAAATCAAACGTAATTTAAAATGAATTTATTTTTTTAATTTAAAATAACACTGCATTGTTTTCTTTTTATTAAATAGACTATAGACTGCTGTCACTTCAAGATCAAATAGGCAAGGCAAGTTTATTTATATAGCACATTTCATACACAATGGCAATTCAAAGTGCTTTACATAGAAGAAATTAAAATAATAATAATAATAAACAAAACAAAAACAAATACACGCATCCAATATAATGACACATGTGTGCTTTCTTTCCCAACTGTTCACATTTACTTTGGACAAAACTGATTGCGTTTATGAGGATATTTTGGCATAATTTTGTGTATATTTATGATCCATTCAAGCATAAGAAGATATGAAAGGTTATATTTAATATCTGTGCAAATCCATTGAAATCCATTCGTACACATTCTTATTATACATGAACTTAATATTTGTTGAAAAAGGAACATGATGGAGAATATTTATCAGGTTAGATGAATCACACTGCTGCTTTCTGAAAGGAGAAATACAGAAATATAACACAAAGATCAATATAACATCAGATTTCTGCTTCAGTTTTCACTCTATTTCTCTGTATATGATGTGTGTGTTTCACCTTTTCTGTGACTCCACCTGACACCATCAGAATAAATCTGTGAAAACGAGAAACTGCGAATGAAAAACACAGAACATCAGATTATAGCAGTTCCAGTGGGTCAAACAGTGACAATTAATAAATCAGACTTCGAATGAAAGCATCTGCCAAATGTTTACAGTTGTGGTGATAAATTTACATACAACTTGCAGAATCTACAGAATGTGATTATAAAAATAAAAAAAATACTTGAACTGAATTTCACATAATAACATGTTTTCATAAAGTTCACCAGACAAAATAACTATAAACTTATGACCATAATTTTAAGTGTGAATGATGCTTTTCCTGTATATAGAGTGACTGAAAAGTTATAGTGTAGAACTTCTCGGTTACGTCTGAAACCCCTGTTTCTAGTCGACATATCGACTGATTGGGATCACGCTTAGGGAGCCTGTAATGTTTGAGTATTGTTAAAAAGAGCCAATGCACATTGCCGTGCGTGAATTGCATCACAAGCTCCGCCTCGCAGCGAGTGGTATAAATACAGAAGTGGATGCACACACCAGTTGTTTTTCACTGAGAAGCCGAGCAGAGCCCGGAGTCAGCAGTGGTCCAGCAATAGTGGCGACGGGACTACGTCTCCGTTCCCTCCTTCAGGGAACGAGGGTTACATACGTAACCAAGATGTTCCCTTTCGGCCGCTCATGTTCGACGTAGTCGACGTACCGACTGATTGGGATCCCTATTAAAACGCCACCAGTGCTGCCACCTTCCAGTGCCTGGACAAAAGCCTCTTGATCCTCCTATTGAGGCGGAGATAGGACAGGGCTTAGGCCAGGAAAGTCACTGCTGTTCCACAGGACCACTGGGAAAGCATTAACCTTTCGTTGGAAGGAATACACTGCGGAAGACACATCCTGCCTGTAGGGAGGTAACATGTGGAGAATAACACAAATGGACTGAGCGAATTACCGGGCAGTACAACATGTCACTGAGGGGGCTCCAGCAGAAAACAGGAGACGCACCCGGTCAGAGGAAGACATGGGCTCGCCGCAGGGAGCCGTACCGTGGAAGACTACACATATGGGATCGCCGTAGGGATCACAACAGATGGACCCAGCCTAACACAGTTTCCACCAGTGCATACGAGTGATAGGCCTAGCATCGGACGCTCCGCTAACTCAACAGTGTTCGGCAAAAGGGGAACTTAACTGGAGCAAGAGCGGTGCACATATCCAGTCCATAGGAGGAAATGGCGCAGCAAGCCGACACTACGAACCGGACTAACAGTGAAGCTGACTTCATGTGAAGGGAGCCCATGGAAGCAACCGGCTCGACACATAGGCTTGCTCCCCTCAGGAACCTGACGATCAAATCGTGCGTCTGCCATATGCCCCAGGAGCCTCTGAAAGTTTCAGTGGGACCATTTCCTTCAGGTCGAACGCTGCTGACCAATCTTGGGGACGGAGCATTGGAAGTGCATTTCTGTGTTTGTAACTTGAACAGAAGCTTGAAAAAGGGCCCGAAGCAGGGTCTGAGTGTGTAGTGCAACACTTACCTGTCTCTACATGGCAGCAGAGAGTGTGTGAGAAGGCGTGACCGGGTCCTCGAACCGCACCCAACTGCCGACTGGCGATACAAGAGGTAGCTGAGGGGTGCAAGGCTTTACATGGTCGCACACTGCCAGTCTGGCCCTCTTGGGACCCAGGAACAGAGGAAATTGCTCTTTCTTTGAAAATGTAGGTAAATGTAAATGTAGGCGGAACATACACATACAAAAACAAAGACTCCTCTCGGCCCTCCACGGGGGGGAGGGAGTGGATCGGTGACCATCTCCTAGAGCTCTCTCCTCCATCCATGATTGGCCCGCTCAGGAGCGCTTGCGCTGACGCTTGCCCCCTGGCTTGGTAGCTCCTAGAGTGGGCTGGGCACCCCGTCTGCGGCCGGGTGGAGGATGCTGCGGAGACCCAGCGGGAGTAGAGGCGGCGACAGACGGACACCCTCTGCGACGAGCATGCGGAGGATCAGCCCCAGGCGGACGGGTGGAGGCAGTAGCGACAGCTGGGGCAGGATGTGCTGAATGGCCTCCGTCTGCTTCTGGGCAGCAGAGAACTGTTGGGCGAAGTTCTCCACTGCGTCGCCGAATAGCCCAACCTGTGAAATGGGGGAGTCCAGGAGTCAAACCTTGTCCGCATCCCTCATATCCGCCAGGTTGAGCCAGAAATGGCTCTCTTGGACCACAGGTGGACATCGCCAGACCGATTGCGCGAACTGCAACCTTTGTGCCCCGGAGGGCGAGGTCGGTCGCAGTGTGGAGCTCACCCATGAGCTCACGGTCTACCCTCGTGCATATTAATGAGTGCTTGGGCCTGGTGGACCTGAAGCAACGCCATGGCATGCATAGAAGAAGCGACTTGCCCACAGGCTTTGTAAGCCTTGCCCGTAAGGATGGATGAGAACTTATAGGCCTTAGAGGGGAGACGAGGATCCCCCTTCCATGAGGTAGCGGTCGCCGGACACAGTTGCATCGCGACAGACCGCTCCACTGGAGGGATAGCCTCGTAACCCTTCGCCCATCAAGGTTAGTGAGGGGGCAGGAGCTACTGAGGCGGGTTCTGGCAGAGAAAGGTGCCGTCCATGACCTAGTAAGTTACTCATGCACTTCAGGGAAGAAAGGTACTGGGGCAGTGGGCTGAGAACCAGCCCGGCCCGCCCCGAGAAACCAATCATCCAACCGAGACGGTTCGGGACACAGTGGAGGATTCCAGACGAGCCCGATCGCCTCGGCCCCAAACACGTGCTGCATCTATCGTGACCGTCAGGGGGACAGAGCCCTGTCGCACCCAGAAACACACGGATGGAATGGCATCTTGAACAAGACACAAACACACCCGTGTTGCTCTTTCAGGAAGTGGGACCCGTCACCAGTGCCGGAGCACACAGGGGAACAACCGCGGCAACACTTCACAAACAACCGGTCGTCAACAGAACACTCTTTATAAAAATGCTGTTAAAACAGCAGTTGAGAGCTTCCGTAGCTCGCGATCACCGCTGCACTCGCTATAGAAACTCCAGCACTGGGAGAGTCTTCCAGAAGAACACCGACACTCGCTCGTTGTACACACAACACTCTTCAGAGACATCAGAAAACCCGATCGGCTCCGAAGTGAAAGACAACTGGTGCGTGCATCCACTTCCGAATGTATACCCACTGAATTTATATGGTGCGTGTGATTCAATTCACGCACGCGAATGTGCATTGGCTTGTTTTAACAACACTCAAAGATGACAGGCTCCCTAAGCGTGATCCAATCAGTCGATACGTCGGCTACGTCGAATGTGAGCGACTGAAAGTGAACTGATTTTACACATTCAGACACCAGAGAAGATATGTTCATGAATAAAGATACATAACAGTGTTTGATCTTAAACATCATAAATACTCACAGTTTGGTTTGCCGCCATACTTGCTGTTTTGTCTGAACATCAGCTCCTTTTCCGGCTCATTAGATTGTTCATGTTTGTCCTTTTTGTTTGCCATTTTCCTCTGTCCAAATGTATTTAATTGTTCTGTAGTTTGTGAAGCTCCACACATGTTCTCCCATGTGGTAATTTCTCATATATTCTGACTTTGGTAATATCTGTTCAAAAGAATACAGTGGTTCAGTTTAGAGTGAAGTTTAAAATGAATGATTGTTGAGCAATAAAGGTTTACATTTCAGTTTCACTATAAAATACTTTAGTCTCACGTCTATTGATATAGTTTTAATATCATAAATATAAGGCAATTGTTAGGGTCGTTTGTTTGTTATTGTTGTGTTTGTTTGTGTTTTCTTCATTATAATATGTTGTGTATATATTTTGCTATTTAGTAACTTTATAACTATTTAGTAACTTTATATATAGATTAAAATATTTAACATGTTTATTTTTACATTCCCTCTTTTTGCATTTGTAAAATATATTTTTTACCCCTTAACAGATCTTGTATCAATTAAGTAACTTTAGATTTGATAAAAGGGGCAGGTCTTTTAAAATAACTATTTACATCACTATACCATTTACAACATCAAACTAAAAATGTAAATTTTATCGGAAATGCTGTTTTTCTAAAGAATTGTTCTTACGTCTGTTAATATAGTATAACATTACAGATTTTTGGCCATTGTTATTTTTTACATTTTGTGTGTGTGTACATATATATATATATATATATATATATATATATATATATATATACACACACTACCGTTCAAAAGTTTGGGGTCAGTAAGATTTTTTAAATGTTTTTAAAAGAAGTCTCTTCTGCTCACCAAGGCTGCATTTATTTGATAAAAAAAAAAAAAAAAAAAAAAAAAAAAAAAACAGTAATATTGTGAAATATTATGACAATTTAAAATGACTGTTTCCTATTTTAATATATTTTAAACTGTCATTTATTCCTGTGATCAAAGCTGAATGTTCAGCATCATTACTCCAGTCTTCAGTGTCACATGATCCTTCACAAATCACTCTAATATGAGGATTTGATGATCAAGAAACATTCATTATTATTATCAATGTTGAAAACAGTTGTGTACTATTCAAAATTCTTTGATGAGTAGAAAGTTCAAAAGAACATTTTAGAATATTTTCTAACATTATAAATGTCTTTACTGTAACTTTTGATCAGTTTAACTCATCCTTGATGAATAAAAGTATTGATTTATTTTATTTCTTTCCCCCAAAAATAAAATTAAAATTCTTACTGACCCCAAACTTTTGAACGGTAGTGTTTAATGTTACAAAAGCTTTAGATTTCAGATAAATGCTGTTCTTTCGAACTTTCTATTCATCATAGCATCATGAAATAAAAATGTACACAACTGTTTTCAACATTGATAATAATCATAAATGTTTCTTGATCATCAAATCCTCATATTAGAGTGATTTGTGAAGGATCATGTGACACTGAAGACTGGAGTAATGATGCTGAACATTCAGCTTTGATCACAGGAATAAATGACAGTTTAAAATATATTAAAATAGGAAACAGTCATTTTAAATTGTCATAATATTTCACAATATTACTGTTTTTTGTTTTTGTTTGTTTTTTATCAAATAAATGCAGCCTTGGTGAGCAGAAGAAAACGTTAAAAAATCTTACTGACCCCAAACTTTTGAACGGTAGTATATATATATATATATTTTTTTTTTTTTTTTTTTTTTACCACACAACAGATTTTGTATCAGTTTAGTAACTTTAGATTTGAGGAAAAGGGGCCTTGAAAAAGATCTACTTATAGCACTATAATATTTACAGCTTTCTTAGCTTTAGCTTTCTACTCATTTATGGCAATCAAATTCACTAATTGTTGGCAATCAAATTCACTAATAGTTCTAATAAAGTTAATTTGCTGTTACTGTCGTTAAATTGCTTCATAATTCAGCTCGTCCGTTTACCTCAGAGGTAGCGAAGTGAATGAGCTAAGTCTGTCTCGGAGGGAAAAAAAGAGGGGGTTGGGAAAACAACAGAAAATAACATATCTGGAGCTGAATTTGAATATTGCACCAATTTTGTGATTGGCTGTTATGTGGTGTGGGGCCAGGGTGGGCCAAGCTTCTGATTGGGTGCAATCAGACCCCCGTGGAGCCGAGCCTGTTTTATCTTGTGCATCAACACATGCAACATGATGTTTTGCTGTTCATCTGCTGTGGTTTGTTTAAGTAGGGTAGGCTCATAAAAAGGCACAAGTTTCTCACACTGCAGAGACTCAGCTGTGGTTTGCTCATGTAAGATATAAAAGGTTCATGTGTCTTCACACTGCAGAAACTCAGAGCTAAGTTCTGTCTTGCTGGGTGTGAATGTCACACTGAACAGTGTTGTTGAGATATTTCTGCTGTAAAGGTGTGTGTTGTTAAGAGAGTTACTGAACTAACAAGCGCTTTCTTGAATATCTCTAAATTATATTTAGTGGAACATTTCTTTTGTAGAGAGATGAATGCCAGTTTATTGTGTGTGCCCTTCATTTCTCTTTTTTTATTTTATTTATTTTTTACTTTTAATTTAAGAAGTTGTTTCATTGTAAGGAACACTGTATTTTGTTTGGCTGTCATATTTTTACATTGTTTTATTGTAGTATGTGGACCTGGAGATGAGAGAACTAATGATAACATGAGCAGACATGAACATGCTTACTGTTGTAAGGCCTGCCCAATCTGTCCAACGTCAGTTTCCTAAGCGGGTGAAGGTTTACTGCTCGTTACTGTCCGTGTGGCAAAGTAATTTGATTCCAATTAAGCTTTTACCTGACTCCATTTTATCACGACCTCGAATTTAGGTTAGAATGCCCATTAGTTATTGCTCATTTATATAACAGTACTATAAAGTGTTGCCATCATGTGAAACTCCTTGTAATGCATTTATGACTGATTTGTTTTTTTCTTTTTCTTCAATTAGGAGATTAATATCTAATGCAACAATATATACTACGTTCAAAAGTTTGGGGTCTACAATTGCTAATACAATTAAGTGATAATAAAGATTTATATTTTGAATAAATGCAGTTCTTTTTTAAACATTTTATTCATCAATAAATCCTGAAAAAAGCATCACAGGTTCCAAAAAAAATAAAAAAAATAAAAAAAAATAAATATATATATATATATATATATATATATATATATATATATATATATATATATATATATATATATATATATATTTTTTTTTTTTTATTTTATTTTTTTTTTTTTTTTTACCACACAACAGATCTTGTATCAGTTTAGTAACTCTAGATTTGAGGAAAAGGGGCCTTGAAAAAGATCTACTTATATCACTATAATTTTTACAGCTTTCTTAGCTTTAGCTTTCTACTCATTTATGGCAATCAAATTCACTAATAGTTGGCAATCTACACATATATACATATATATATATTAGTGGTGGGCCGTTATCGGCGTTAACGCGCTGCGTTAACGCGAGACTCTTATCGCGCGATAAAAAAAATATCGCCGTTAATCTATTCTCCAAGTTGGGTTGGGAGCTGGCTCAAGCTACACAAGCTATGATGACGCAATCTACCCGCGGCCGCGAGGAACACCCGGCTGCAACGCATCATATTCGTCGTCATCTTAAGTAAACACGGCTGAAAGTGAAAGCTGGTGTAAAAGATCCGTGCAACATCCATTATTTGGACTTGGTTCGGATTTAAGCCGTCCGACGTAGACTGTGTGGTGTAACAGCTCGGTAAGTTAACACACGATCCAGTGTGATCCGTTCTACCACCTCAAATTCAAAACGAAACACATCACTGAATACCAGCGCGCGTATTATTCCCAATATATCTTAGTGAGTGGTGTAGCACATAATCTCTTTTTATTAAAAGCGCCCGATTTTAAGAATCGTTGTTGTGTTTCTTTTTAACTGAAAAGACATCAGTTAGATAATATTCTAATTTTAAATTTGTGGTTTCATAAGCTCCAAGCCATAATAAACATTAGACCTACTTAAGTCTCTGCAGTGTACTTAAATTTTATTTATCTGCAAAATTATGTTGTATACTTACAGTTTTGCACAATATATGTTCTCAAAACTACATACACCCTTTAAAAAAAAAAAAAAAAAAAAAAATACATTTAGCAGTTGTTTAGCAGGGTCTGTGTAACCTGTTCTGAAATGGTTTTATTATAATATATATCGTTATCGCAAGAGGCTGCAATGTATATCACAATATGGATTTTAGGCCATATCGCCCATCCCTAATTGATAGCCTATAGTAGTTGATAATAACATAGGCCTACCTAATGTTGCCTACGGACGGTAACAGTACAGTAGTAACCTTTTACAGTCTATGAGTAGAACAGCTTTCTCAAGCAGTTTGTGATGCATTGTGGAAACAGGAGATTAGCCCCTGGTCTAATGCGCCACCTGGCTTGAGAAACCCGTTCTAATAGTCATTATTTGGGTAGCACACATATTCTGAATGCCTTCGGCAGAATTCAAATGAGCCATTTTAATCTAGATTAATCTAGATTAATTTCAAAATTAATCTAGATTAATCTAGATTAAAAAAATTGATCTATGCCCACCTCTAATATATATATATATATATATATATATATATATATATATATTAAGCAGCACAACTGTTTCTACATTGATAATAAATCCTCATATTAGAGTGATTTGTGAAGGATCATGTGACACTGAAGACTGGAGTAATGATGCTGAAAATTCAGCTTTGATCACAGGAATAAATTACACTTTACTATATATTCACATAGAAAACAGCTGATTTACATTTTTACACATTTACACTGTAATAATATTTCACAATATTACAGTTTTTTCTTTATTTTTGATGAAATAAATGCAGGCTTGATGAGCCTAAGAGACTTTTTTCTAAAATATAAAACATTTTTATTGTGTCCAAATGCTTGACCAATATATATATATATATATATATATATATATATATATATATATATATATATATATATATATATATATATAAAAGGGCTGGGAATCGATAAAAAAAAAACTAATTAATTGCACAATTTGCTGTAATTAATTGCAATTAATTGCATTTCCCCCAAGCTTGTAATCATCAATATTTAAACTTAGAATCACCTAATTAATTTAAACACATGAAAAAAAAAAAAAAAGGAACAGAAAATAGCCCTATATTAAACCAATATTAAACATCAATATATCAATATATTATTCTTTTTCAATAATCAATCAACATAATCAATTTAACAGATTTTTTTTTAGATTTACAAACATTTCTTTATAAACATGTACATGATTGGAGTGTTTGGGCCGTTAATGACAGAACAGAACGCGCAGCGCAAACACGGAGCGAAACATTGAGCAGAGAGCGCAGCGCGCCGACACACACACACACACACACACACACACACGGAACGGAGAGCGCGACTCACACACAGAGCGAAAAAAAAAAACGCTCATGAAAGGTGCGCGAGAATGAAAACTGATCGCCGAACACGGAGGGGCGGGACGGCATATTTTCGGCCTTTTCAATAGCAGCCGCAACAGGAAATCATTAAAACGAGGCAAAAAAAAAAAAAAAAAAAAAAAGTGCTGCGTTAATTGCGTTATTTTTTTTAACTCGTTAAACATCTCAAATTAATCGCAAAGATTAACGCGTTAATTCCCCCAGCCCTAATATATATATATATATGATACTTTGTCAAAGAATTCCAAAACCAGAATTTATTAAAATACTGGAAAATACTAGATATTATCAATCCATAAGCCTTATGGAAAATCTCTAATCAGCAGTTTCTGATTCACCTTCAGTGACATTTAGAAAATAATATTCATATGTTATAGAAACTGTCAATAGACAAAAAAAAAATGAAAAGGTCGACAGTTTCATTCCCTGTCTTGTGTTTTTACATCACTGTAAACTGTTAGACTCTATAGATATCGTACAAAACATAAAAGAAAACAGAAAACTATAAAATTAGGGTTGATAATCAAATCACAATTCATAAATCATCATTTGTCTATAGACATAAATGTCTTGATTTAAATAATTAAAAAATATATATATCTTAACAAAAGCATTAAAGATAAAGTGTTTTAATCACCTTGATGAGCAGAAGAGAGGACACATCCAGTGCAGCGCTGAGAGATCAGACCGCTCAGAAAGATCAGCTTTCATACAGTGTGTGAAGGTTAAACTCCTCCTCTGGTGCTATACTATAGACTGATGCAGGACCAGTGTCATAAAGTCACACACGCACAGTTATTTAAGCTAACGCTCCTTACTGAACAACACAACATTAAACCAAAAAAGCACTTAAATCAACAAATAAATCTCTATATTTATTACTCTCTATTACTCTCTCTATATTTCTCCTCTGCTCTTGCTGGTCTCATAATCTAGCTTTCTAATAAACCTGATATTATATTATATAAATATTGTGGCTTTGTGGCAAATTACTTGTGATATTCCTCATTTGTAAGTGGATAAAAGCATCTGCTAAATTAATAAATGTACAGTACAGTATATATTTGCAGTATTTTGTGCTGTATTTTTATTTAGTATTTCGTTGTTTAATTTATTCATATCTGTGCTTTGTATTCACTCAGTTGTTCATCTTTAGTGTGTTTGTTTTGTGTATCTACAGTAAACATCGATTTATTTGTTCTGTTTTTCATGAAATTATGTTTCATTAAACAAAGTTCGGGAGGAGCACGTATCAGCATGAGTGGAAGCATATATATATATAAATATATTCACCAACATTCCTCAACAGTTTTTCAGCATCCCTCCGCCACTCCGACTCCTCACTCTTGGCCTGTTCTTCCACAGACAGGAATACGGGGGAGTACTCTGAGTCAATACCGAGCCCGGAGCCCTCTCCTCAGACAGCACGCCAAATACGCATACCATTTATTGCGTTTGTCTGAGTTATTTGTAAGAGTGAACTTGTGAATGAGGAAGCACACTGTATTCATTGCTTAGCTGCGCATTGCATATGACACTAGTTTTAATACTAGTCCTATGGTTATACAACATGCTTGTTGTATCAGTTTGTTGCCGCTAGTCAGAGCTATTGCTGTAGGGTGTATGCTTCCCCTGCCAAACTACACTAGTTTTAGTAGTATTAAATTAGTACTAGTTCTGTGATAATGCAACATGCTAGTTGTATCAGATTTTGCTGCCGCTAGGGGTGTAAGCTTCCCCAAATACATCCCATACGATTGTTAAATTGGCTACAGCAGAACACTTGTTGCAAACATGTCCTTGCTTGCTCCAGCTTGGATCTATAGTGCTCAACATTTGCCGCTGAAATCAGGATACATAACCACATTAAAATATGCATGTATACTGCTTGAGCATTCGGTATTGGCAACATACTCGTTTAGGCCATCTGGGTAAGGGCAACATGCTTGTTGCTGAAGGCTTTCTGGTATTGTTTGCAACATGTTGTCGCTCAAGCTTGTATTGGCAACATGCTGTTGCCTTAGCTCACTCAGGTCACTGCATTAAAAAAAATGTTTGGGGTATATTGGCATATGGTTATGGTTTGGGGGGTTATTGCTGCTATGCGCAGGGAGTTCTCGGACAGAACAGAACCTTACCGGCAATCCAAACTGTATGCTAATGGTCATTTGTATTTGACGATAGTGGTCCTGACAGAATTTGCTTCCAAACGAACATAGGGATTCCACGGCGCAACTTATGCGAGTAATGCGACGTACTGCTGATATTTAGGCTACGCCATGATGCGCTTCGCTACTTCTGACGTCATAAGTTGCGTAAGTTGCACTTTATATGCAATCTGTACTGTATATGTTCATTTGGCTGGAAGCTAGAATTTTACTTTGTAGTATTAAATATGAATATTTTTCTTACACAGACTCACCGCTTTGCTTCAGCAGGCCTTTAGTAACCCCCCAGAGCAGTGTGGAGCACTTATATAATGGAAGGATGCACTTTTATGAGTTTCAATCTGATGTTGCAATTCACTGCCATTATAAAGCTCGGAAGCGTCAGGGTGTTTATTAATATAACTCTGATTGTATTCGTCTGAAAGAAGATTGTCATATACACCTAAGATGGCTTAAGGGTGAGTAAACCATGGGCTAATTTTAATTTTTAAGTGAATTACTCCTTTAAATAGCTGTCAACGGAGACCCCCACCCCCCGTTCTTGGTATGTGACCTAAGAACGATCTTACATTAAAGGTACATAAAGGTGCTGAGGTCTGACTTTGTGGTGCTCTGAAATTAAGTTATTTTATGTGATTTTGCTCGTTTCTATGAAACTGAAAACATTTGAACCAGCTGGGGACTTTGACACAAGACAAAACAGAACAGATGTTTCAAAACCAATCAGATAACGTTACTATGGCTTTGTATGGCAGTAACGTTAGCCAACTAGTTTACGGTTAGACTAGGCTAGCTATCGATAACGTTACACTGACACAACTTAAGTTAATGCTCTGAATTCGCAGCTAATATCAAATCCATAACTTTTTGATCAAGTTAAAATTTTCAGGTCAACCACAAATAATCCCACTACCTTTTAATATCATCCGATAACTAATTCAATGCCGATTTGTTGCTTTGCCCACTTACCACTTCAAGGCCATCTGTAAAACATTGCCAGCTCAACGTGCGAGACGAGTGAGTTGCTTGAACATACACAGCAAAGATTCTCGAGCGCTACGCGATTTGATATACAGACACCATATTAGGAAAAAGAGCTGATGCTGACCGATTTATTACACATCCAGAAGAATACATTTGAGTCGTTATAGGCTCTGGTATATTATGGAGCATAATAGGAATAAAGTTGTGACAAAAAAATTATCAGGGAGGAAAAATCTGAGGGGGCACGTGCCCCCTCACTTTGAATGGGCATGACGCCACTGCATCTGGTTATATCTTAAAACAGGAGAAATAAATCAATATTTACTGTAGATCAGTTAACAAAAAACACACTGTATTTATATGAATAAAACAAATACAACGAAATACTAAATATAAACACATTCTGCAAATACACTGTACTTTAAGATATACATTTATTAATTTAGCAGATGCTTTTATCCACTTACAAATGAATATCACAAGTTATTTGCCACAAAGCCACAATATTTATAGAATATAATATCAGGTTTATTAGAAAGCTAGATTAGGAGACAAGCAAGAGCTGAGGAGAAATATAGAGATTTATTTGTTGTTGTTGTAAGTGCCTTTTTGGTTTAATGTGGTGTTGTTCAGTAAAGAGTCGGCAAAACTTCAAAAGTTATGATGATCTCAGCAGAGAGGGCGGGAAGTTCATTTCACTGAGAGATTCTGCTAAGGCAAATCGGTTAACAGGAAGTATTGAGATGAAGTGTTTGTGGTTTCAGTAAATGAGACTGTGGGTGCATAATTCTGAAACTGATCAGCCTATCAGGAGCCAGAGGAGGAGTTTAACCTTCACACTAAAAACTGATCTTTCTGAGCGGTCTGATCTCTCAGGGCTGCGCTGGATGTGTCCTCTCTTCTGCTCATCACAAGGTGATTAAACACTTAATCTTTAATTGTTTTGTAAAGAGATTTTTCGGTTACTCTATATTTTAAGGTGTCATTCTTACAGTGTAATTATATATTTATTATTTTATTTACCTTTATTTTACCAGGAAGTAATATAGTAATATTTTACAAGAGAGACCTGGCCAAGGTAGCAGCCATATATGAAGACAACATTATTATTATTAATAATAATAATAATAATAATAATTCTATATTAGAACATAGTATCCTCTCAACAAAAACAATCACAAGCCTCATTACCACTGTTTTTATGATGCCTTTAAATTCACCAGTAGACACCAATCTGTAGTTTTAGATCTTTTTACGTGCTGAGTAATATTAAGCAACTACATGTATATCTACTATAGGATTAGGGTTTGGTTGAGGGTGAGTTGCATGTAATTATGCATAATTTACTGTTATTACTATGGTAAGTACATGTCATATATGTAACAAGGACACTGTAAAATAAAGTGTTACCGATTTTTCCAAAGACAAAGATATCCAGACATTAATGTCTCTATTATAGCGAAACTGAAATGTAAACCTGTATTGCTCAACAATCATTAACTGATGTCAAACTTCACTCTGAACTTACTGTATTCTCTTGAACAGATATTACCAAAGTCAGAATATATGAGAAATGGGAGAACTTGAATGGAGCTTCACAAACTACAGGATAATGAAACATGTGGACAAGAGAGAGAGAGAAGAATGGGGAACCAAGAGGACAAAACGTTACAATCTAATGAACCAAAACAGAAAAACACGCCAGGTCTAGTCAGACAAAACAGCATTAATAGTGACAAACCAAACTGTGAGTATTTATGATGTTTAATATCAAACTGTCATATTTCATCATCTTCAGTGTTTCATCTTCTCTGGTGTCTGAATGTGTCACATCAATTATAAACTACAGTGGTGGTCAGTATTAATGGCACCCCTGGTAAATAAGATCAAAAATGGTTGTAAAAAAAATCAATCTGCATTGTTTATCCTTTTGATCTTTCATTAAAAAAATTGAAGTAAACGAATTGAAAGTGGGGGGTAAATCACATTATGAAATAAATGATTTTCTCCAAAACATGTTGGCCATAATTATTGGCACCCCTAGAATTTTTTATGCAAAATATCTCTGAAGTATATTGCCATTAATATTTACCTTTATTAGCACACCAGGGTGACTAGGAACATGAAACTGTCCAGCTATGACTTCTTGTTTCACAGGAGTTTAAATATGAGGAAACACAAAGGCCAAATTCCCTGAATCATCACAATGAGTAAAACCACAGAATATAGTTCTGATGTGCAGCAAAAGATTGTTGAGCTTCACAAAATCGAAAGTGGCTGTAAGAAAATATCTAAAGAATTGAAAATCCCCATTTTGACCATCAGGCCAATAATTAAGAAGTTATAATCAACTAAAGATGTTACGAATCTGCCAGGAAGAGGACGTGTGTCTATATTGTCTTAATATGCGGTGAGGAGGAAAGTTTGAGTGGCCAAAGACTCTTCAAGGATCACAGATGGAGAATTACAGAGATTACTGGAGTCTTGGGGTCAGAAAGCCTAAAAAATGATCAAACAACCCCTACATCCCCACATGTTGTCTGGGAGGGTTTCAAGAAAAATCCTCCTCGCTCCTCCAAAAACAAACTCCAGCATATTCAGTGGTCAGACACGACTGGATCTTCAAAAGGGACCGGATTCTGTGGTCAGATGAAACAAAAAAAAGAGGTTTTTGGCAGCAAACCCACCAGATGTGTTTGGTGCACACAAGGATGAAGAGTACCCCATGCCTACGGTTAAATACACTGCTGGATATTATATGTTGTGGGCCTATTTATTTGCTGGAGGTCCTGGACATCTTGTTCAGATACATGGTATTATGGATTCTAGCAAATACAAACAGATAAAAAATCTAAACCTGACGGCCTCTGCTAGAAATCTTATAATGGGCCGTGGTTGGATCTTCCATCAGGACAACGGTCCAAAACAAACATCAAAATCAACACAAAAATGGGCAACTGAGCACAAAATGAATTTTGATTCTGTATGGAGGAATGATCTCTGATCTCTTGTCAGGTGTTCTCCAAACTCATCAGGCATTATAGGAGAAGACTCAGAGCTGTTATCTTGGCAAAAGGAGGTTGCATAAAGTATTTAATAAAAGGGTATCAGTAATTGTGGCCAGCGTGTTTTGGAGAAAAACTTTTATTTTATAATGTGATTTACCCCCCACTTTCAATTCTTTTACTTCAGTGAAAGGTTTGATTTTTGCGAATTTTTTGAATGAAAGATCAAAAGGATAAACAATGCAGATTTATTTTTTGCAGCCATTTTTGATCTTATTTACCACGGGTGCCATTAATTCTGACCACCACTGTATAACTTTTCAATCACTCTACAGTATATATAGGAAAAGCAACAAGCAACTTTGTGGTCAGAAGTTTATATTTTGTCTATTTGGGATTAAAGTGGGATTAGTCAGGTCGGGGAACCCTCAAATTTGTGTAGGTGCAACAGGAAAAATGACTCACCGTGGGACAACATATTGAGTGTTGTGGTAGAGCAATACTTTTTGGAACAAGAGTGTCACTGTGGCACCAAGTATCACAATACTTATTTACTTGATATTTTAATGGCTTTATTTTGGTCCATCTACATCTACACTGATATGATGACGATACTGTGTTAATATTGCTGAACACCACAATAAGGAACACAACCTTGTTTTTCACAATGTAAATTCAAACATAAAAATAGCTGAAGACACCTATAACAGAAATAAATCACAACCACAATTATGTAAATTTGACATTAGTCTACTTCACCTTTGACCTTTAACTCCACTGCAACATCCACTTGCTCTGGCTAGAACAGCGACTGTTCAACACAGTCTCACTCAGGGGCGGACTGGGGGACAATCCAGCTCTAGCACTATAGCCACACCAGCCCACATTACCACCCACAGCCCCAGCCTCTTTCCATCGCAGTGACACTGATTTATTAATTGTCTCTGTTTGAGCAGGAATTGCTATAATCTGATGTGTGTGTTCTTCATTCACAGTTTCTCATGTTTCACCGATTCATTGTGATGTTTTAGTCACAGAAAAGGTGAGACACACACATCATATACAGATAAATCTGCAGAAATCTGATGTTATATTGATCTGTGTGTTATATTTCTGTGTTTCTCCTTTCAGAAAGCATCAGTGTGATTAATCTAACCTGATAAATATTCTCCATCATGTTCCTTTCTCAACATATAATAAGTTCATGGTTCAGACACTGTTACTGTATATAAGATGAATGTGTATGAATAGATTTTATATGTATATAGTACATGTTTGGATTGACTTTATTCTCTCCTGGAGTTGTACAGATTTGTAAACATGTTCCAAGCTTCTTGTAAAAAATAATAAATACAAAAATTAGCTAAACTGTTAGTTTTGTGTGTTAATATTTTGTTGTACTTGATCCTTGATAAAAATCAGCAAGCGAGATCAATGTTAACATGTTCACAAACTTATAATAAATGATCTCTGAGTACTATTGAATACATCATTCTACAATTATCTATGGATATATGTCTTATAAATAAATAATATTCAATAAGCTATACTTCTTTTCATTTATCTATATAAATCTGCATATTATTGCTATTTATTTTTGTCGGTGAAGGTGGTAGTATAGTGGTATTGGTATTGATATTATAAAACTATTTGTCTTACTTCCCTCTCTTCGCCTACATAAATAACATTTCAGAAAACATTACCTATAAATATTTATAATGTGCATATTTTATAAGATATAAATGGTCTGGGTCGGGCGGCTGTTCTAGGTGCTGTCGGTGCGACCGGCGTGTCCTGTTGGCATGGGCATTTTTACCGCCGTTGCCCTAAATCCCTTCTCTCATGTAAAATAACTGTGTTGGACTGATATCTGGGTTGGATGTGTCTCTGGCTTTATCTCATTACATCTAACAGTTAATCAGAAGTGATACAGAAAATGGCTTTAATTAAACATTTATTGAACAACACAAGCCTCTCCAATCAGTGCACTTTTATAAAATAAATATAATAATTCTGTATAGATAATTATGTTATGTATATTGAAATTCTACATATGTTACATTTATTGTTCAACAAAAAATATTTTAGCAATATGTATAATTTTGTCAGAATTATTGTGCTCCTTCTGTCATGCTCAGTCTGTTTGTCGCGGCGACACTCGTTTATGGAAAGCGGAGATTCACTCCTGACAGCAAAATGGAAATATTTGCACAGATGCTGGTATATTTCAGTCTACTTGCGCTTCAGTATTTAAATAGGTAAGGCTTAAAACATGCAATGCTCATGAAATCTAATCTTGATGTAATCTTTGTGAGGTCAGAACACAAAATTTGTTGGGTGATCCAGACAAAGTGTCAGGGATCCACCAGATCTACACACTCCGCTCACTCGTTCACTCTCCCCGGAATACTGTTTCACCACACCTGCACCTCATCATCACCTCATCATTCACTCCCTTTAAATACAACCCTTCACCTTCTGTTCAATGTCTGGTCTCGTCTTTACATGGACGTACAAGACTCACTACCTGTTACTTACCTGATCTACCAACCTGAGGTACTCATCTCCATTCTCCATTCCAATCTGCCATCTGCCTTCTCCGTTGATCATCTTCATCATCCGTTTTCCACTCTGGTTTCCACTCCACCTGCAAAGACATTCATATTACTATAATCAGCTAAGTTCTATCTTCATCTCAAGTTTGCATGACCTACTCACCATTACATCTGCTGGTTCCGTGCTTCTGTTCTCAATAAACATTGTTTATATTTACTCACCTGTTTCAGGTTCAGGTTCAGGTTCCTTTATTTGTACCCGTAGGTTACAAATAAAGTAAGGTAAAACTCAGGTTTGAGTCTTCTCTAAACCTGACACAAAGCTTCATAATAAAATACAAATATTGTACAAGTCATTTTCAAACTGTGAGTATGCTATGCTTCAGCATGTAATTATACAATATTTTCAATATGAAAATTATGGTTTTATGTTTCTTTTAAGGTTTTGTTTGTTTGTTTTTTACCGAACACTTCAACATCCAGCACAAAATTAAAGAGATGAGCTTAGGAGGTTTCAACTATTACAATCTTCTTGGACAGCAAATAAACAGGGAATGGAATGTTCTAACAAAGCAAAACAATACACAATTAGATATTTTTCTTTGTGTGTGTGTGTGTGCGTGTGTGTGTACACACAAAAAAATAACTAGTCTACACTGTTCTGTTTCCTGTTGTGATGTGATGTGCGGTTTCTGGTTTCCAACGTCTGGTTAAGAAAGTGTCAGGTTGACTCAGCACATGCATGTTGCTTATAAAATGCATTCGCTATTTAAACAACGTGATGCAGGACTTGAAAATGAAACTGTCGGACTGAAACTAGTAAAACACATCAGCACCAGGTGCATGATAGAGCCCTAAGACTTGTGTTGTCATACAGCACATGAAGAATTATTAGGCAAGCTGATATTCTGATCATGTTTCTTTTTCCAACCTCACCCATCTTAATAGGATCAAATTAGGACTGTATACTCGTTTATAGGTAATATGTTGATGAGTGGATTAAAGCTGTGTTCAATGAACTATAAACACTTGATACCCTATAATTTAGTATTTATTAAAGTGCTCTTCTCCCAGTTGAACTAATATTTTTATACATGTTCAAACTCTTTAAATGATGATTCTATGTTGCTGTGAAATAATTTGAAATGACTTATTCCCAGTAACTAAATTAATTACTTAAAGCTTATCACAAAACAATAGCCAGTCAGAAAGCAAGCTGACAGTAGAAGCAGTCAATGCACAGCAGGCCATCCAGACATTTCTCGTTTTTTTTCTGCGATCCTGCAAATTTCTATAAAAGGCAGTCCAAACACTATTACAAAGTACCAACTACAAGCCAAGTATAGTACTAAATTACACTTTTAAATATCTCGATCAAAAGATTGAGTATAAGTATAGGCCAAATATGCTTTTCTGTAAGTCAAGTACTTAAGTCATTTTAAGTAATTTCTGAGAAGTGCATAAAAAGATGTATATTAAAAAACTTGACTAAACTTTTTTAGAAGGGTATACTGTATGTACAGACAAACTTATAGTTAGTAGTTTTTATTGATTTTCCAGTTACTATTTAAGATAAAAATTCCTGACCTTTCAGGCATGTGTGTCATCCTAGTTTGCATGACCAAAAAAAGCACAAATTTCCATTTTTCCTCTGAAATGCTTTCCTCATGAGACACAAGATTGTAAAAGTAAAGCAACACTGGTCATATAGAACCGCAGATTCAGTCACATCAAATGTGTTTATGATTCATGATATGCATAATCATCCTCATTGAGCTTCAGATCAGATTCTCTGATTTCTCTTCACTGTCTCTGATCCTGAAACTAAAGGCCTTTGAGTTTGAGAAAATCTAGTTTTGTCTTCTGGTGTCAGATATGGATACAGCTGTTAATCTTGTGTAAATAGGAGGAAAATATCAAAAATATAGAAAATTAATGAAGAGGAAAATAGGATATATATATTAGTTCAGAAATAATTAGATTAGATTCTTTATTGTCATTGTACAAACATCCAAAGATATATTAAATAATTATATAATGATTATATATACAATCATACTAACATTACTGCAGTATATCAGTAAAACAATGATTACACAGTGATTACTGTATAACTGTAAACAAAGTCATTGATATTATTTTCTAATTTACTGTATATCTCTTAAAACACACACACACACACACACACACACACACACACACACACACACACACACACACAAAACAATTGTTCAAAGTAATACAGAAGAGAAATGAAAGGAAGAAAATGTGAATGTATTGATTTTTTTTTTTTTTTTTGTAATATTTAAATTTGGTGATTCAGTTCTTGATTTACTGTATCACTACCTGTCTTAACTATGATATTTTTTAAGTTATTACATAATTTAGTAATATTATAAATATATACATAGAAGATATAGTTAAGAGATATAATACATTCATTGTATAATCAGTGGCTAAAAGTGATAAAGAATATGTTGCTAGTTTGATGAAATGAACGGCTGCGTTCTAAAAAGAAAAAGAAAAAACATGAGATTTGTGCATCATTTCTACACAGTTTCTATTTAATCTCTTTATAGACCATCTCTTACCATAAATCTGCCCTCATTATCAGAAACTGAGAAAGACAAACACGAATATCTGATTAAAGTCATTGAAATGAGTTTTAAATTAACTTTACACATTCACGAATCTGAAACTGCTGATGATGAAACACATATTTTATATTGAACATCATATATACTCACAGTTGGGTTTCCCACTATTAATGCTTTTCCGTCGCACTAGTGTCTCTTTAATATTTGGTTGATTCATGTCCTTTTTGCTTGACGTTTTTCTCTTTCTTTCTTGTTTTGTCCTTCTTTTGCAGTTTGTGATGGTCTGGATATAATCCTGCCATGCATTCAATTCTTTTATGGTTTCCAAATATCTATTGAAAACAATATAGATAATCTGAGTGAAATGTTACATTTGTTAGTGATCATTCTTATACAATACAGATTTATCTTTCAGTTTCATTATAATTCTTAATACTGTAAGGCAAGGCAAGGCAAGGCAAGTTTATTTATATAGCACATTTCATACACAATGGCAATTCAAAGTGCTTTACATAGAAGAAATTAAAATAAAATAAAAAATAGGAATAATTAAAACAGTTTAAAAAAATAAAATAAAATACAGTACAAACAGTCGGACAAACATTGGCACAGTGCTCATTCAGTAAATGCACAGCTAAACAGAAGTGTTTTGAGTCTGGATTTGAATGTGACTACAGTAGGAGCACATCTGATCTCCTCTGGAAGCTGGTTCCAGCTGCGGCTGGCATAATAGCTAAAAGCAGACTCACCATGCTTAGAGTGAACCCTTGGTATTTCTAGCTGATATGATCCTAATGATCTGAGTGATCTGTTGGGTTTATATTCAGTAAGCATATCTGCAATGTATTGAGGTCCTAGGCCATTGAATGATTTATATACCAGTAATAATACTTTAAAATCGATCCTAAATTTAACTGGGAGCCAGTGTAAAGACCTGAGGACTGGTGTGATGTGTTCATATTTTCTGGTTCTGCTCAGAATCCTGGCGGCAGCGTTCTGTATGAGCTGCAACTGTCTTATGGTCTTTTTGGGAAGGCCAGTGAGGAGTCCATTACAATAATCCACCCTGCTGGTGATGAAAGCATGAACAAGTTTCTCTAAGTCTTGTCTGGAAACAAAGCATCTAATTCTTGCAATATTTTTCAGATGATAGTATGCTGATTTAGTTATTGCTTTGACATGACTACTGAAACTAAGGTCTGACTCTAGGGACACACTGAGATTCCTGACTTGATTTTTAGTTGTTTGACCCCTAGAGTGAAGGTATGCGTTCACCTTGAGAACTTCATCTTTGTTTCCAAATGCAATGACTTCAGTTTTGTCTATGTTTAACTGAAGAAAGTTTTGACACATCCAACTTTTTACTTCATCAATGCATTGGCACAGGGAGTCAATGGGGCTGTAATCATTAGGCGATAGGGCTAAGTAGAGCTGTGTGTCGTCTGCATAGCTGTGGTAAGAGATTTGGTTCTTTCTCATTATTTGGCTCATTGGGAGCATGTACAGGTTGAACAGGAGTGGTGCAAGAATTGAGCCTTGAGGGACTCCGCATGTCATGGATGTCCACTCAGACTTATGGTCTCCTATACTCACATAATAACCTCTCCCATCTAAGTATGACCTGAACCATTTTAGGACTATCCCAGAAAGCCCCACCCAGTTTTCCAGCCTGTCAAGAAGTATGTTATGATCGACAGTGTCAAATGCAGCACTGAGGTCGAGTAGTACCAGCACTGATAGTTTGCCTGAATCAGTATTTAAGCGAATATCGTTTATTATCTTTATGAGCGCTGTCTCTGTGCTGTGGTGCGGTCGGAAACCAGATTGAAAATTGTCAAAGGATCCATTCGAGCTTAAGAATTTGTTCAGCTGATTGAAGACAACTTTTTCAATGATCTTGCCTATGAAAGGAAGATTTGAGATCGGCCTATAGTTGCTTAATATGGTCTTATCCAGATTGCTCTTTTTCAGGAGGGGCTTGACAACTGCAGTTTTCAGGGAGTTTGGAAAACTCCCAGAGAGAAGTGAGGCATTTACCACTTCTAGAAGATCTGCTTCTAAACTGTTTAACACACTTTTGAAAAATGATGTGGGAAGTGTGTCAAGAGCACAGGTTGATGTTTTAAGGTGTCGTACGGTTTCTTCCCAAATTTTGCCATCAATTTCTTTGAAGTCAGACATAGTAACTACTTTCTCAGGTGGTTTGATCTGTCTGACCCCAGGGCAACTCAAGGATGTGCTGATCACCTTTCTGATATTATTGATTTTCTCAGAGAAGAAGGAAGCAAACTCACTGCACTTGTTCTCTGAGAGCATTTCACTGGGAATCTGGCTTGGGGGGGTTGTCAGTCTCTCTACAGTAGCAAAAAGAGTGCGTGTGTTGTTTAAATTACTGTTTATAATATTTGAGAAGAAAGTCTGTCTAGCTTTGTCTAGTTCCATATTGAAAGCATGAAGGCTGTCTTTGTAGATGTTATAATGGACTACAAGTTTTGTCTTCCGCCACATGCGCTCTGCTTTTCTGCATTGTCTTTTCATATTTTGCACTGCTGTTGACTTTCTCCAAGGTGCTTTTTGTCTGCACTCTTCTTCCTGACTTTCACAGGAGCAATATCATCAATTATACCTTTAACTTTTGAGTTAAAAGAATCAAGGAGAGAATCAACAGAGTCTGCAGATATACTTGGTGTTAAAGATATAGCCTTCATAAATAGTACACTAGTGTTCTCATTTAAGCATCTCTTCTTGACAGACACAGATCTAGCTTCAGTGGCAGGAGAGATCAATATATCAAAGAAAATACAGAAATGATCAGACAGTGCTACATCCTTAATAACAATCGATGAAATGTTTAGACCCTTACTGATAAGTAAATCTAGAGTGTGTCCACGATTGTGTGTGGGTCCATGTACATGCTGAGTCAGGTCAAACGTTTTTAAAACAGTTTTGATTTCTTTTGCCATATTTTTCTCTGCATTATCTATGTGAATGTTAAAATCTCCAGCAATGGCAAAACAGTCAAACTCTGATGTAATTGTTGATAACAGTTCTGTAAAGTCCTCAGCGAAGGCTGGAGAGTATTTTGGAGGCCTGTAAATAATGATAAGTAAAATGCGTGGAGCACCTTTTAACACAATACCCAGATATTCGAAAGAAGGGTAATTCCCAAATGATATTTGCTTACATTGATAGATATTAGAGGTGGGCATAGATCAATTTTTTTAATCTAGATTAATCTAGATTAATTTTGAAATTAATCTAGATTAATCTAGATTAAAATGGCTCATTTGAATTCTGCCGAAGGCATTCAGAATATGTGTGCTACCCAAATAATGACTATTAGAACGGGTTTCTCAAGCCAGGTGGCGCATTAGACCAGGGGCTAATCTCCTGTTTCCACAATGCATCACAAACTGCTTGAGAAAGCTGTTCTACTCATAGACTGTAAAAGGTTACTACTGTACTGTTACCGTCCGTAGGCAACATTAGGTAGGCCTATGTTATTATCAACTACTATAGGCTATCAATTAGGGATGGGCGATATGGCCTAAAATCCATATTGTGATATACATTGCAGCCTCTTGCGATAACGATATATATTATAATAAAACCATTTCAGAACAGGTTACACAGACCCTGCTAAACAACTGCTAAATGTATTTTTTTTTTTTTTTTTTTTTTTTTAAAGGGTGTATGTAGTTTTGAGAACATATATTGTGCAAAACTGTAAGTATACAACATAATTTTGCAGATAAATAAAATTTAAGTACACTGCAGAGACTTAAGTAGGTCTAATGTTTATTATGGCTTGGAGCTTATGAAACCACAAATTTAAAATTAGAATATTATCTAACTGATGTCTTTTCAGTTAAAAAGAAACACAACAACGATTCTTAAAATCGGGCGCTTTTAATAAAAAGAGATTATGTGCTACACCACTCACTAAGATATATTGGGAATAATACGCGCGCTGGTATTCAGTGATGTGTTTCGTTTTGAATTTGAGGTGGTAGAACGGATCACACTGGATCGTGTGTTAACTTACCGAGCTGTTACACCACACAGTCTACGTCGGACGGCTTAAATCCGAACCAAGTCCAAATAATGGATGTTGCACGGATCTTTTACACCAGCTTTCACTTTCAGCCGTGTTTACTTAAGATGACGACGAATATGATGCGTTGCAGCCGGGTGTTCCTCGCGGCCGCGGGTAGATTGCGTCATCATAGCTTGTGTAGCTTGAGCCAGCTCCCAACCCAACTTGGAGAATAGATTAACGGCGATATTTTTTTTATCGCGCGATAAGAGTCTCGCGTTAACGCAGCGCGTTAACGCCGATAACGGCCCACCACTAATAGATATCTTTAAAAACTTTAAAAACATCAGGCTAGGTCAGGACATTACTGTTCAGAAAATCCTATCTTTCATGGCAGCTGTGTCCATGGTATCCCTATGTGCCTTTTGCACATTAGACCGCTTCAGTTGTGGCTCAAAGCCGAGGGATTTCATCCATAAAGTTATAGTTCTAGGAAAATTATAGTTCACTTTAGCAGCAGACTCTTTCACTTTCATGATCAAAATTGCTGAAATGAAACGTGCAATCATGCAGAGGTGACATTCATTAACTTCTCAATTCACATCCCACATCAACCCAAGCCTTTAACATTTCCCCCACAAGAAAGAAGAAAGAGAAGAAACTAGGCGAGTTTGCATTGTGAGGACTTCTCTAAAACCAGCTCCTTTATTATTATGGGATAGATAAGGCACATCAAATGTGTCTGTGGTTTTCTAATTCTTTTGAACAAATTTCCAATGCTTTGATATATTAATGCAATTGATAACGTTCAGTTGTTTGCTGTTTCCTTCATCATCAATTGCTTATGTTGTCATATCATACTGTTTCTCTGTTGAATAGTCTTACTGTTGCTCTCGGGTGAATCTTGACTTCACTAATGAAGAGGATTGTGATGCATTTGATTCTTTCATTGCAAGGGAAGATGCTGTATCTGTTGTGATGTGAATGAGAGTCTGTAGCCCGGCAGAGAGATGAGAGAGTTTATAATGACTGCGATGATATTCCTCTTTCACTGTTGCATGTTCTGTCTACGGGGCCTTTACTATGTTTACTTTTCTATTTTTATATTGCTGTATAGCAATGTAATGTATACTAATGTAGTGCTAGACTTTTGTCCTGCATTAGTTATTGATTAGTTTTGCATGAATTATGAAACTTTTTCAGTAGTTCTCTGGGAAGCATTAAAAAATAGTACAGGTAGTTATTGATTAGTTAATAGTAAACTAACACTTTCATCTGTGTGCTATTACTTACTAATTCGTTAATCAGAGTTTCTTGTTAGTTAATAGTAGTTACTAGATTGTTAATATTGTGTTACTCATTTGTTCCTGTGTAGTTATTCATTAATGAAGGAACCTTATTCTAAAGTGTTACCAGCAGGCTTGTGCAAAATTCAGAATTTCAGAATTGGCCTCCATTCAATTCATGAATTGGAATTTGAATTGAATTTACTCCGAATTTGACTTGAATTTGAATTGGAATGACATGAAGTGGAATTAAATTCATGGCAATTCAAAGAAATTCCACACAGTCACACAACAGAAAGAATGTGTTGAGTCTCGCATGCATTCAGTGTTAGGAAGGTTACTTTGGAAATGTTATTGCTTACTGTTATTAGTTACCCATTATAAATGTGGTTTGGATTACTTTATTTGGATAACTTTATCAATGCAAAGCAATTTCGTTTTAAGTTGATTAGTAACTATTTGAATTAAACATTTTATCTCAGTAATACAACTAAATACAATTACATTCATTTTTTATTTCATTTTCATTTACATTAGAATTTCATTTCACATAACTATTTAGGCTACTTCTCAACCCTGCATACATTTTGTTTTAAAATAGATATTGATCAAATTCTTGAAATAAATTACCCCCTCAATGTTTTTTAATTAGTTTTGTTCCAATGTAATTTTCATTTTAAAGTAATCACACAAACACAAAGTTGTTGTAAATGCAGTTATCATTTATTTCAATGCAAAAAATTACTGAGCAACACTGTTGCATCTAATTCTCAATAGCTCCTCAAATGTTTTTTCATTGAGTCTGCACCGTTCTGGTCTGAATATCATTCCTGCAACACTAAAGATTCTCTCAACAGGTGCAGAGTGAAGTTGTAAGGGACTTCTGAAACTTAAAAAGTCCAGTGTTGCCCATCAAATTGTGCTTTCAAACAACTGTTCACCTCAAATTGTTTAGCAAACATTTTAAATACTTGGGTAAAGTAAAGCATTCTGGGAAATGGAGTCATGTTCCATCATGTTCCACAAAATTACAATTACAAAAAATCAAATGTAATTATTTGTTCTGTGACTAGAGCTTTTAACATTCATTGCTGGGGGAAAACATATCCTTTTAATGTAATGTAATGTAATCTGTACAAGTAGTTCAAACTAATATCATTTATAATACAATCATATCTGACATATACTGTAAAGCTTAATTGTAAAACACTTCACATAAAATATGTATATGAATTTCTTTGAATTTTTATTGAATTGCAATTCTGCTTCCTTTAATTCAAATTCGAATTGTAATTCTAGATTCTGTTTTTGACATCAATTCAAATTCAATTCAAATTCAAGAATTGAATTGGAATTAAGGAGTCATTCTCAATTCAATTCTGAATTGTGCACAAGCCTGATACAAACTAGTAATGTTATTTTTATAATAATGGTACAGCAAATGTTTTTGCTGTATAAAGGCATACATATATACATGTTTGATCAAACACTCACTGTTGGAGCTATTTTGCACTTTGTTTATTTTAGGATTAGTTTTAGGGCCCTATCTTGCACCCTGCACAATTGACTTTGTACACCGACGCACGTATCATTCCTATTTTGCACCCGCGCAAAGCGCGCTTTTCCCTCCACAGAAGCACGTCGCTAAACTAGGGAATGAACTTGCGCTCCCTGGGCGGTTCAGCGCAAAAAGGAGGCGTGTCCCGGCGCAAACGTTCCTTCATGCTATTTTGCAGGTTTAGAAAACAATTGCGCCACAAACCAGGAAAAAATAGTTTAAAGTCAGTGGCGCGTTGCGCATGTTATTCATATGCTATTTTAAGGGCGCAGGCTTGGCCATAATCAATGTAGCGTGTGCACAACGCGCATACACTTTGATTCTCTCATCTACACAGAAGCAGCAGTTTTCATTTTTGCAAATCATACATTATTACAATAGATAGATAGATAGATAGATAGATAGACAATTTATTATAAAAACTTACATCTAGCTTACACATTTACCCAAATTATCATACGCCTTTTTAACCGAAGTTAATTTGGGTGTGTTTCTCCATCCCCAACGTCCCTGACGAGAGCGTTGCTCTCCTCGGCTGTGAACCACTCCTGGCGCGCGCCTGGCAAATCCGCCGTTATAATAGGAATCCGCTTTAGAACAAGCGCGCCTGCTCTTAAAGGGAATGTGAGATGACGCTCTGATTGGTTTATTTCACGTTACGCCCAAACCACACCTATGAATAATGAAGCTACTTCAGACCAACCCATTTTACATTTGCGCCTGGCGCAAGAGTCATTTATCCCGCCGGGAAAATAGCAACAGCGCCAAGACCCGCCCACAAAGTTACTTGCGCTTTGCGCTTTGACACTTGCGTTTCAGATCGTTAAAATAGGGCCCATAGTCTAATTTATTTCTTTTCTTTTCTTGCTAAAAGTAAACTTGCTTTATTTTGCATTTATGCTTGCTTATTTACATTGTCGTTTATTGGTCACGTGGTGCTATGTTCATTTGCATAAATAGGTCAAGGTGGGAGGAATCAGCGGGGCTGCGAGGGCATATGGTTTTTTACCACAGCATGAGAGAGGCAGCAGGAAATGTCTGTGAGCTTGCTTATATGTGTGAATAAACCTCCTCGAACTCATCTTTTGCTATGGACATTAGTTTATTTTGGTATACCTCTAACCATGCGTAAAGCCTAACCCATGACGTAGCCTCAGTGGCCATTTGAGAAGTTTGGTATTATTAGTTTTGTTTAAGTTTATGGACAAATAGCCACTACAGTAACACATGATCATCAAACCACTGAAAAACAACAACAGCTCATAAACACTGAGATATGACAAACACTGCAGTTATTCTTCATCACAGTATATACAGGATAGTGTGAGATATGGATTCATAAATATGTGGTTACATTTCCTTTAAATGTCAGTTTACTAACATTAAATATGCACATTTATATAAAATACTATATAGATGATAATGAAAGATTTATAAAATACAACAAAAAAAGTACTAAAACGCTTATAAACCTTTTATATCGCTACATTTATAGTTTTCACTATTGATCTGCTGTAATATGCTACTATCAACTGTAGATTTTTCAAAATCATGCACTTTACTGTATGATTTATTATTAGTATTATTATTATTATTATTATTATTATTATTGCAGATTGTTCAACACAAGACAGGGAACATTCAACAACATAAGACAACCACCATGAACAAATGATCAAAGGTGCATTGTGTAATATTCAGGAGGATCTGTTGACAGAAATGCAATATCATAAACATAACTATGTTTTCAGTGGTGAATAAAGACCTTAATGAACCGTTATGTTTTAATTACATTAGAATGAAGCATTTCTCTCTACACACACCGCGGGTCCGCTTACATCTACATGTTTCTACGGTGGCCCTGAACGGACAAACGCGTTTCGTCACTATGTTGTTCTTCGTGTAGAGAAGTGAGCTAAAGTCAGCGAATAAAACACTGACACAATGGTGAACAGGTAACAATAATATTCACAATAACATATCGTTTTACTGAATAATTAAACCTAAGTTCTTAATATATCTTTGTAAAAAAAAAAAAAAAAAAAAAATCATTGCTTAACTGGCTACTCCAGGTGAGCAAGGTGAGCAACTATTTATATGCTCAGTGGTTAATTGGAATATTAAAAGATTAGATGGTTTCCCTCCTGAAATTACCTTTGGGAACTTCACTAAACTTTCAGAGCAAAAGGGGGCTTTCGAAGCCTTTGTAAGTGACGTCATTTGTTTGCATCTGTAGTGTCAACACATACAGTGTAATTTTCCACTGGAATTTCAAGGTATTTTTTCAGTCAAGGGCGTCGATTTGGTTTGAACATTGGGGGGGTTGAAGTATTCCTCCTTTTCATGTGATCATGGTATAAATATTTGGGGGGGGGGGGGTTGTAATGCATAGATTTAAATATTGGGGGGGTTATCCCCCCAAACCCCCCCCCCCCCCCCCCCGTGTTTGTTCAGCTCATGTCTGTCTTTCCAATAATGCTTCCATCATGACAGAAACCTGCAGCATTGTTCAGTGACGCTCCAAACTCTTCTCTCTCTTGCTGATTTTTATTTATTAAATGATAAAGTATAATGAGAAAATTAACACAAAACAAGCAGTTTAGGTAAAATGAAGAATATTTTGTAGGTGAGATGAAAAGAACTGCTGCTTTCTAAAAAGAGAAAAAATACTTTCAGAAATAAAACACACAAAGATCAATATAGCACCAGATTTGTTCATCAGTTCTAGATTAAACTATGTTTATTCTCTGTATAATATGTGTCTTACCTCTTTTGCGACTCAGTGAAACACCAGAATGATTCTGTGCGATGTGAGAAACTGGGAATGAAAACACAAACATCTGCTTATAGCTTTCATACAGCGTATCATGTGTGATTGGATGAACTGATTCATGAATCAGTGTCACTTTGAATGAAAGCGTCATGCACTTGTGGACATTTACATGCACCGGCAGAATCTGCAACATGTGAATCATTTTAACCAAATAAGTGGGATCATTACTCCTTAAAAAAATTCACTTTCACATAACAGATATTTACATAGTCCACAAGACAATAATAGCAATTTGAAACTTATGACCACAAGTGTACATTTAAATGTTGCTTTTCCTATATAGTTCATATAGAGAAATATGAAGACACAGAGAGGCAGATGAAACACAGCTGATGATGAAATATAACAGTTTAATATTAAACATCATAAATACTCACAGTTTGGTTTGCCTCCATTAATGCTGCTCTGTCTGACTAGACTCGATGTCTTTGGTTCAGAAGTTGGTAACTTTTTGTCCTTTTTGTTCGCCATGTTTCTCTTTCTCTGTTGTCCATTTAATTATTCTGCGTTTTTGTTTTCTAATGCAAAACATACATACATGTCCAATTTAAACAAAATAATGAATAAAAAGCTCTTTACAACCCAATTAAAGATAATTGTGATCAGCCGAAAAGGAAACAAAAAGCTCTGACATCTCTGCTGTTGTTGTTTGGTATTTTATAGGCTATAAGTGAAACCCCCTTTAAACTCCTCCTCCTCCTGCCACATAATTTGTTTATAAAATGAATTTGTTATGGAATGTTTACATCACACAATTCTGAATTTGTCACAGTTTACACATCTGACCACCGCACCTGAAACCATGAGATGTGATCTTTCAGAATAGTGTCATCTTGAACTGCTTGATTTGTTTCAGAATTGTGAGTTCACATTTGGCATATCTGAACACACTTCAGTCAGGTTTCTGTCACTTCTTGTTGTGTTCCATGTTTACATCGGCCACATGCTTGTTTTTGTCTGGCTGTGTGTTTTCATGTTGTCATGTGCTGTGTGAACGCGGCTTATGAGCTCCTCAGCATCAGCTGCATCTTGTGTCTTGTTTTGAGCACATGGCAAGTGATTGTGTTTGCTGGGGGGTATTCCAGAAAGCAAGGTTAACTTACCATTTGGTAAATCATAACCTCTGGGTTGATTTACCCCAAACCCGCATACCATGAGTATGTCGGTTCCAAAACACCTGAGAAGAGTTAGTTTAATCAACCTCCTACTGGTTACCCAGAGTTAATGCGCGTGCATAAAGGCATTTTCAATGGATCGCCGATTTCACGAGTCAAAATGGAAAATGACAATGAAAAAAAAAAGAGCGGCATACTTTACTGAGGCGGAGTTGGAGGTTTTAATGCACGCATACGAAGAATTCAAGCCAATAATAATGAAAAAAAGCAATACGGCCGCATGGGCTAAAGAAAGAGAGTTGGCTTGGCAAAAAATAACGGACAGAGTAAATGCGTGAGTGTATTAAATTGCAAATTTGATATTGCCTCCCCTTTTATTATAGTGCACAATAATTAAACACCCCTTCCGCATCCTTTTGACTGTTAAATCACTACGAAAGCATTTGCTTTTCCTGCCATTCATTTCTTCAGATTAAAATACCAGTGTATATTGACTAGGAATATATGGTTTCTTATTTAATAAGGTGTAATCCTTCTGGAGCCAGAAGAACTTTGAGCCAAGTCAAAATGAAACACAAAAACATTCTGCAAAAAGGTAATATTTGATTACACAATTACTGAACTATTTATTAAACACGATTTAGTATATTCTTTCTGTCATGTAGCTAATAGAAAGAAGGCTGAAGCCCGTCTAACTGGCGGGGGCCCACCACCACCTCCCCTCACCCCACCCCACCCCACCCCACCCCATCTGAGGAGCTGGCTCTGTCCCTTAATAAAGGGCGACCAGTGGTTGCTGGCATTCCAGGGGCACTTCATCACACACACCATGCACCACAAGTAACATGGTGAAATGTAAGTTTGCCACTGTGATTTGTTCTCATTATGACTTAATAAATTACTCTCTGTCACTTATAAAGGCTTTTTGAACATGCTTAACGTTTTTATGCAGGCTTACTTTATTTAACTACATATGATGTATAGGCTACTGTGGTCTTAGTTATATTGCTTTGATATTTTTCCCTGCATTATTGGTTTCTCTTTGATAATATTGAGAATTGTATGGGTTGTATTTTCTTATAGATACTGACAGAGGGATTGTATTATTGGACCCTACAGAAAGAACACAGTCTGTCACAGCTGTAAGTGTTTTGTTGTCAGGTACCTTTAGTTGCTTTTAGATATTTTTTTATGTTTATTTTTGCCAGATAATGTATACTTGCATATTTCCACTGAAGGATGAAGATGACGATGAAGAGACCACATCTGCTGTGACAGAAGTGGACAGTGCTGGTAGATCCACTGAGGTATGATACACACCATTATAATGCATGCCCCCTTTTTACATTAGAGTAACAAACTGTCATTGTCCTTTCACAGTACATACCTGGGGATTTGCCCACAGATGAAGGTCCTTCAACCTCAATGCACAATCTAACCGGAGTAAGAATTTGAGTGCAGTTGTCCATATTTTACTTTTATTGTCTGACAGAATCTCATTTATTTAACTTTTTTTGCCTTCCTAGTTGCCAGCAAAGGAGCTGTATAAGGTCCATCTTCAAAAACAAATAAGAAAAAGTGACATGGAGATGGACCTTATACAGCTTCAAATTAAAAAAGCAAAACTTGAAATTGAATTACTGGAGCATCGCCTTAAGGTGAGAACTTCTGATTAATCTGTTGCATGTTAAAAGTGTTGTGTATATAAAGCATTGTAATAAAAAAAAAAAAAAACATTTTATTTCATTTTTACTTTCATTGTTTTGCAGGAAATCAAGAAATGAACTGCAGAGCAGACCAGTGCAAACATTTTAATAAAAGTAATTTTGACAAATCCTGTCTCTCAATAGTCTTCCATCTCTGTTGTGTGCAAAACCCTGTTGGGGTTCCTCTGGGCCATCTTCCTCAATCCAAGGAGGGTGGCTCTCTCCTGAAGCACAACACAAGCCACTATGATGTCGCATGCCCTCTCTGGACTGACCCGGAGCCCACGCAGACACAGAAACCTAGACTTCAGGATCCCTATGGTCATCTCCACCTTGGCCCATGTTCGGCTGTGAGCCAGGTTAAAGCGGGTCTGTGGTCCGGGATCAGGTTCAGGGTAGGGTGTCATTAAATAGGGCAGACAAGGGTATCCTCTGTCCCCCAGCAAGTAGCCATTGTACTGTCCTGTAATGATTCAAGTGTACAATACAAATATAGTAAAAAATAAAATAAAAATGTATACAGCAAAACAATGAAATGACTGACATGATGATGATTCGCGTAAAATTCTGGCATCATGCACAGATCCTGGCCATTTTGCCTCCACATTAGTAATGATGTGGGTTGCCTCACATATTACCTATAGTTAGTGGGAAAAAGTAATGAGTTTAATGATTTTAACAAGACAAAAAAATAGGAACACAAAATGAAATTGTTACCTGCACATTGATACTATGAATAGATTTCCTATTAACATAGTCTCCCTCATTTACTGAAGGAGCTTTAATAGGAATGTGTGTGCCATCAATGCACCCAATTACATTTGGAAATCCTGAAATAGAAAGTCATGGAAGTTTAAAGTGTGTGTGTGTGTGTGTGCAGGATGAATACATGCATAGATATAAATAGTATGACTACATATTTAATATGCGTCATAGATTTTACTACAAAGGACAAACCCGCCACTCTGTGGAATTCCTCTTTAATAACACGCAGAGGTTTATGGCCAGGGAACTGTACAAATGTGTGTAAGAATCGTTTAAGTGCCTGACATACTGTGCGAATGGCTCTACACACAGTTGCCTTTCCCACATGCTCTGCATCGCCCACATTGTACAAAAAATGCCCTGACGCGAAAAACCGAAGAGATATGCACAGAATGTTCTCTGTTCTAAGCGCAGACCCGCGGTTTGTGACATTTGCAATATGTGGTCTCAAGAGATGTGTTAAATAAATTAACGAATCTTTTGAAAATCGATAACGCTCTTTCAAATAATCATTAGGAAATGAAAATACATCAATTCGCGGTCTTATAACTCTCTCCCGGCGAAAAAAACCTCGTATAATTTGTGCCTCCACGTCCACAGGATCGTCATCAAAAGGGCACGCCATACTCAGTAACCTTCTGAAACAAACTAACCCTGGAACATAACCTGCTACCGAGCAGGTTATCTTCAGAGAGTAAGTTCCTATGGTTACATACATACCCAGAAAGTTACCTCCGTTTTTGGAACCGAAAGTTGAGGTTATCCACTAACTTACCCTTAAACTTACCCGGGTATGTCACATAACCTGCTTTCTGGAATACCCCCCTGGTCATGTGCTTGTGTTTTAGTCATGTTTGGTGTGAGCACATGGCTTCTCATGTATATGTTTCCTTGTGCCAGGTGCTCTCCTGTCATTGTCTAACCCCAGCCATCTTGTTACCCAACCTGTCCTTTCTCATTACCTGCCTTGTTTGCTCCCTATTTGTTCTCCTTGTGTTTGCAGTCCTGTGCCAGATTGTCATCGTATGTGCTTCAGGTTTTCAGTCAAGTCAAGTCAAGTCAAGTCAAGTCTCTCTTGTTTTCCCCTTGGGGCAGTTTTTGTTTTTGTTTGTGTTTTGTTTTATTTTTGTAATTAAAATAAAACCCATTATTCCTGCATATTGAGTCCTCACCTCATCCCTTCACCCCTACCCTGACAACAACAAAAATAGTTAATGTGGCATTATTGAGATATAAATACATGGGCATAAATACAAAATACTTAAGTTGAAATGTATCAAAATAAAATACATAATACTGCATGGAAATTGTTTATTTAAATACAAATACAGCATTTTGGATTTTTTAAACACACAAAACACATTCAGTGAAGTATCACTGTTAGGCTGAAATTCAAATATTTTAAAAACTTATTACTTATTAAATGCCCATAAACTTATTAAATACCCATAAAAGTTCATTTGATTGAACTAATTTGTTTAATTTAAATTTACCCTATTCAAACCACTTCATTGTTTTGAGCATTAGGGTTTACAGTAAAACACTATGTAATTGTTCTCAGACTGGGACAACAGACGGCTCTCTTTGTGAAACTGTGTTTTAAGATGATCTCATTGCATCAAACTCCAAAACAATGATGCTTTGTAGCAAAACACAATCTCCTCTTTGTTGACAGTCTGTCATGCCGTAAGTTCAGAAACTGAAAACAGGAAAGTTTGTTTCAATGGAATTTTTTGGGATACACACAATGTATGTACACATATTTTGGTTTCACTTTATTTTGATGGTCCCTTTAACACGTTCTGTTGACTATAAGTAACGCTGCACCTACATTAGAGTGTTAGTTAAAGGTACAGCGGAGGATCTTTCCGAATTTTAGATAAGTCCCGCCCTCTCCACTTTTTGAAAAGTTTGATTGATTCACCAGAATGATTGACAATTAGGAGGACCAATAGTATAGGGTATCCACCCGGAAGTAAAAAAATCCTCCGCTATACCTTTAAGTATTAATAGACTGGTAGGGTTAAGGTTAGAATAAGTTGACATGTAGTTGCAAAATTACTTAAAGTCAGTAGAGTGTCTGTTGGAGGAGCATCACAATAAAGTGTTTGCAGATATTAAGCAGACAGTCTACTAATACTCCAATGAAAGTTAGTTGACATATAGTTGCAAAGTTACTTATAGTCAACAGCACGTTCAAAAGGGACCATCAAAATAAAGTGTTACCCATATTTTTTTAGTATTGTTGTTTGTTCACTTTAGCAGAAGATTCTCTTTAACCTTCATGACCAACACAGAGGAAATGAAACATACAATTATACAGAGGTGACATTTTAACTTCTCATTTCTCATCAACCAAAGCCCTTAACACATTTCAACACTGATGGGTTTGGCCATAAAATTCCTTTTTCAAGCATCTTTATTAGTTTTGTTCCATAGATTCACACTGCTAACAAGATACAACAGTTAATTTAAACAGCCTAAAAGCTCACATTGAATTCATTTTTTTTTTTCATTTTTATTATGAATTGGGATGTCATGAAACAAAAACAACAACAACAAAATTACACTAAACGAGTTCCTTGCTTTCATAAAAATTGGAAACCAGTGCTAGTAAATGAACAATGATATATCTGTAACGGTCACCAGCTGGAGTGCCCTTGAGAGCCACCAGAGGGCACTCCACACCAGACTATTGTCACTCTCACAAACTACCCAGAACTCACTGCCAGGACTCATCATCACTGATTGCATTCACTGCATTGTCTCATCACCCTGTTAGTCTCAGCCTATTTATACCATGTTCACTCATTCACTCACTGTGAAGTTTTGTTTGTATCACACTGCATTTCTGAGCATTCTCCCTGGTTTCATGTCTCTTGGTTTTTTGGATTTCTTGCCCTGTTCCCTGGTTTACTCTTTTGCCTCTGACCCCTGTTCGTTTGTTTGTTTGTTTGTTTGTTTGTTTGTTCAGTGCACAGCTATACCTGCTCATGCTCCCACACACTGTTCGACTGGTTGGCAACCTTGACCGACCTTGTAAAGTCTGTCAGGATATCTCAATACAAATCTATGTTTTTCAGACAGTCATCTCATTATACCCCAAATCTATTCTTACTCTACAGCAATGAGACAATAGATTCATTTCATTATTTCTTGCAGCTAAATACACCACTCTTATGCCAGCTAAGCTAGAAATTCTATGGGCCAGATATACAGTCACATTTGGTATACCCTGTCTCTGCTCAATATATGTGTTCTTCTCTAAGAATGTCAGGTGTCTCCTCTTGATATACTCTTTTATAGCTGACTTCCACTCTTTCTTGCTCTCTCTCTCTCTCTCTCTCTCTCTCTCTCTCTCTCTCTCTCTCTCTCATTCCCTGTGTGCGTTAATTGTAACACTACTAGCGTCAATTGCTTCATTTAATAAATTGTTTTGTCAACACATTTCTTGTTTGTGTCAATGGCATTAGCAATACACACATTTTTATTGGACAGTAATCAGATGAAGAAACCTTTCTATACATTGTAACCTTTGTATACTTATTGTTCTTATTCCCCAGAACCCATATTCACCCACACATGTGTGTGTCTCACCTCTTCTGTGACTGAAACATCAGAATGAAAGTCTTCAGGTCCATCATGAGAAACTATAACACAAACACCTGATCATCTTAATGTACAGTTTATATATCAGATGAAATAACAGTTCAGGACTAAGGTGACATTCAGGCACCAGAGAAGAAGAAAGACAATTACAGTGTTTCATCTTAAACATCATAGAGACTCACAGTTTGGTGTTCCACTGTTAATGCTGCTCTGTGTTACTTCTCTCAGCATCTTTTTCTCTCTTGATTCATTAGTTTGTGTCTCGTCCTCTTTCTTTGCCATTTCTATTTTTCTTTTAGCTCACGAACTGAAACCTGTAGTGAATGTTGTGTGAGGCATCCTGCTTTATATAGTCATAATGTGGGTGGTGGCACCTGTTCATCTAGCAAACAGACTTAGTTTATTCATAACTGATGCAGGCACTTGTGATTGACAGCTGAATGTTCTAGTTTATTTTACTTAACAACAAACACAAAATACATTCTGTTTTCTCCATTCTGTCACCTTTGGGTTCTTGCCCCCGTCGCCTCTGGCTCGCTTAGTGGTGGACATTTAATATTCAACAATGATCGAAGCGATATACTTCTTTCTTATATATTATATGAAGATTAAACAAGTGTTTAAGAAACTTTTGGCTTTATATGAAATGAGCGTTATATCAACAACAACAATAAAAAAATTCTATTGTTATCGATGTAAGTGTACCGTCGATAAAAACCAATAACGTTTTATCGCCCTGGCCTAATCAACACTGAACTTACTTAAGCTGGACAATGACAGTTATCCTGTTACATAATAAAAGTACAGTGCATAACAGCAGTCAGTTTATGACTTAAATATTACAGTCTTGGGGCCAGGTAGGGGCCACTTGTGCTTTTAATGGGCCAACCCTTTAACATTCATCTTAACCTATTTTCAGTATTATTTCAAGTCATTTTTCACCATGTCATGCATGACTGCAATCTCTAGAAAAAGCTAATAAATAATATTAGCTAAGCTAATAAAACAATTTCAATTCAAATGAATGTTTCATTATGTTTAATTGTAGTGTAATATAATGATCAATAATAACACATTTTTAGCATCTAAGCACATCTAGGCACTTTTTTACACCTGGGGTGGGCGACATGGCAATAATATCACAATTTTTGTTTTGTTTTTCAGAAAAAATCACGATTTTATCATGATTCTTTTTCATGTTGGTTTTACTATTTTGCATGTGACTGAGCATTACAGCCAAACTAATGTTTTAAACCTGAATAAGTTTCTTTCTTCTGTTGAAAATAAACGTTATTTGAAAGAATGTCAGTAACCAAACAGTTGATGTGTCCCTGTGACTTCCATAGTATATTTTTTTCCTACTATGTTTGTCAATGGGGACCAGCTACTGTTTGGTTTTGGGTGAACTATCTCTTTAAGAACAAGCGGCAGGATGTTTATTATTAGGGCTACTGTCTCTTTAAGAACTGCACGCGACGTGTCTAATATACACGCATATATGACAAGCAGATTTTAATTAATTTTCTCTGTTTGCTTTCACTTTAGACATAACCAACTTTGTTTATGTAAACATTGTCTGTATTTGACAGTATTAGCACAATATAAGACTCAAAAGATAACTTTTAGTCCAGTAACAGGCTTTTAGTGCATGTGCGCGTCGAGGTACGCGCTCAGTAAAGCGCATATTTGAACAGCGCATCAGCAGCGAATGACATGTTTAACCGGCAAGGCTTTAAAGCACATGCAAATAATGAACTTTTGTGAACTGCAGTGTCCCGTTCCTCTGCGTTAACATTTGATGTGAATATACGTCGTGCTGCAGTGTAGCCTATAGATGAAGGCGCCGCAACTGATTATGGCGCTCGCTTTGTGTCATTCGGCGACGAGACTGACAAGCACGACAGATAACACACGTGTATACGTGCGTGTACGTCTCCATTTGTTTTATATGGAGACGTACACGCAAATATCACGTCACGTAGACACGTCAATAACGTGTAGCTGTTGATTTTTACAGACGTGACGGCGGCGTCACGTTAGAAGTTAACAGCTGTGTCCCAATGTGAAGTCTGCATCCTCCGAAGGCCGTATTTGAAGGTCGATTGCGTCACAGCGGCGCGACGAAACGTCACAGCGGAGCGACGAAGGATGTCCCAATTCAAAGGCTGCACACTTCGGAGGTCGCATTTGATGGCCGATTGCGTCACCGCGGCGCTATGAAGGCTGTCCCAATTAAATTCTGCATCCTCCGAAGGCCGTATTCGAAGGACGGTTGCGTCATCGCGGCCCGACGAAGGCTAAAGCGACGCCAAATGCGCCCTTCGTTTCCCCGTGAAAGGAAGGATACATAAATGGACACTTTGCGGACTATCCTACCCCATAATTCATCGCGCGGCGGTGACGACAGCATTTTTATAAAAAAATAAATAAAAAAAATGACGGCCGAGAGTTCGCTGGTGGACGGCAAATTCACATTTAAATGTAAGTATTATGTTTTCATTTACTCAAATAGCTAGTGAAACCACAGTTAAAAGCCACAAGTTTTTCTTTCTTATAAACTTCACCTTAACTCCTTCGTGTGGCTTCATTTGTCAGGTGGTCTGAGGCAAAACTTGTGCTAATAGTTTAATAATTGTTTCAGGGAGCAAGGAGCAGACAGCTCAATCTATTAAACTGCAATTAAAAAAAAAAAAAAAAACTAAATAAATTAAATTAAACATGAATATGATTTTAAAAATACAAAGTAAGAAAGTTGAGATCACATCTTTGCTGAAATGTATTGTGCTGTTGTTGTTAACAAGCCATGGTTAATTTGCTCTGCCTTTAGGATTGCACGTGTCCTGGGACAGGTGATGGTGTGAGTGGGAAACCCACTGCTGAAACTTGGCCCTGGTTTGTCTTCATGGATGAGATGTTGGGACAGAGGCATTGCACCCTCATTGCCTCAATCCCTGAGGACACACCAGGGCCGAGTTCAGCAGTGTGTGACCAAGAAGAGGAGGAGCCAGGGGCAGCAGCAGCAGCACCAGCAGCACCAGCACCAGCACCACGATGAAGGCGAGACAGAGAGGACGAGTTTTTGGACTTGATTAGAGAAGACATGGGACTGCAGAGGCGAGGAGAGCACAGGACAGGCTGTTTTCTCTTCTTGAAAGAATGATTGAGAAATATGTATGTGTATATATATATATATATATATATATATATATATATATATATATATATATATATATATATATATATTCTTTAACTTTTTTCACTTATATTTTTTAAAAGGAAAAAAAATTCTGCAACTTTAAATGTGTAAATAAAAGAGAATTCATTGCTCTGGACATTGTTTATTTTTGTAATGACAGTCATAATTTCTACATGAAACAAATTCTTCTATAACGTTTTTCCCCCAACTATTTACAACATACGTTAAACATCTCAAAATCAACATAAACATTTAAATTTACAGTACATAAAATAAGAAAAATGATGTAGACTTTTATTCGGCTGAGTGGGAGACCCTGGTGTGCTGCTGGACCGAGATGGGCTCCACAATAGAGACCCTAGTAAGGCTTCTGCTGGTGGGACATCATCTGGCACAGTCTCCAGAGTGTTTGACTGCATATTTCCACTATCCACTAAGTTGTCTACCAACAGGTTTGCAGGGCTGACTCATGGAATAAATATTGAGATACTTTATTACACTAAAGTGCTTTTAATAACCATACCGCATTGGGGAAAAACTATTAGTCATATATTTCAAACCTTAGTTAAGCAAAATTATCTTGCATACTCTAATTTATTTATTTATTTAGAAAAACAGGGACAGCGTACAATAAACATTAACCTCAAGGGGAGAGATGCATAGTAACAGGTTTTAGCTCAAGAGCTAATTTCCACCCGTAGTCCCTGGGCAGGCTGATGTTATAATAAAATACATAATACATCATACATACATGAATAATGAAATTTACATTGACCAAATAAATAATAAAAGTCTTCATATGCACAACAACAATCAGATCTTCACACCTTTAATGTACTTTAATGTACTTAAGGTATCAAGAGTAAAAGTAAAGGAATTCTGGAGGAAAAAAACCTTGTCAGGGTTTTTATGATGGTTCTGCTTTTATATTACTGCATATGTTGCATTTTACTTCTGAATATTTTCAAGGTTGATACATTTAAACTATGTACTTTTGTGTAGTTTATTGTAAAACAATGCATCATATTGTAAAATAACAATTTTGAAGAGTTGCTGACCTGTGTGGGAAAATCACTTCGAGTATTAACGAAGTAGTTCCTTACACACCACCACTGTATTTTGAATATTAAAGTAAATGTAGGCCTATTGTCACAATATTAACAAATTGTTGCTAACTACAGCTCCGTCCCATTTCAAAGGGCGCATCTGAAGCGCTCGGATTGTTCTTGTCGCCTAGCAACAGTGACTGACAGCTGCCGATGAAGAGCGGGAGTAACATTCGCACTGGACTTTTTATATTCAACTGAGTTTTATATTCAAATAGGGTTGATGGTCCAAGGTCCATTTATGTGCATAATAAAAAATAATACACTACAAAATCGCATCAAGGTAAATGAACATTTGAATCTTCGGCTAAGCCGAAAGTACATGACCTGAAACATCCTTAATAATACCATGTCCTCCAGTAAAATATAAAACGTAAAAATGACAATAGCCAATTTTGGCTCCATAGCTGTTTACTCAATTATATCAAATGAATGGTCAGGATGGCAGCATACTCTCGCACCGTTGCTTGCCGCCTGGAGCGGTAATCGGGAACACCTGGCTGCACAATTAGGAAATCCTACAAAGGCTACACGGTGTGTCGTTCGGAGGACGCATAGGCTGCATCGTTTGAAGTCCGCAGCCTTCGAAGGATGCAGTCTTCACATTGGGACACAGCTAAAGTGTGGATTACGTCTGTACTATGGCGCTCGCTTTGTGTCATTCGGCGACGAGACTGACAAGCACGACAGATACCACACGTGTATACGTGCGTGTACGTCTCCATTTGTTTTATATGGAGACGTACACGCAAATATCACGTCACGTAGACACGTCAATAACGTGTAGCTGTTGATTTTTACAGACGTGACGGCGGCGTCACGTTAGAAGTTAACGTGTGGATTACGTCTGTACGTCTTAACGTCTGTACGTCTGCCCGTCTTAACGTCTGCACGTCTGCCCGTCTGTACGTCTGCCCGCCTAATTTTCCTTATTTTCTCATACTTTTACTGTTATATACATTCTAGATAATCTTATTTTGGCAGTTTACTTAGAACTACATTGGATTTATTTATTTCTATAATGCTGAATGTTAAGTACATGATACGATCTTATGAGAGACAAATAAAATGGGCTAGTAAAATTCAGAAAAAGTGGGTCATTTCATTATTTGTTTGTTTAAGATTTGTTAAAGCCCTGCAGCAGCCGGTCTGCATGCCTCAAGTTCATTCATAGATTCTGCATTTAGTTTTAATTAACCATTCAGAAACTTATTGGATTTTAAACTAAAATAAATTATCAATCATTCAATTTAAAATCGTTTAACATAAATACTATTTAATAGAGCTACACTAAAAAAAATATAAAGCCTAGCACTCTATTAAATTGAGCCTAGTCATACTGCACATTTTTTACTACTATGTTAAGAGCCCTGATAAATAAACTGTAACAGGCTTAAACGGATGCATCTTGTTTTCACCTGCAGGAAAAACAAACAGTTAAAACAAAAATGACAGTAAATGACCACTAAAGTCAGTAGGTGGCAGCAGAGGGACACTTATCTGCTCATTAGCCATGTCCACTCCTTGATCTATTTGTAGGAAGTTTCAGTAAGTTTTGGGTCATTTATTCCTGTACATTAAGGACTCAGTGCATTAACAATTTCTGAAAGGAGCAATGTTCGATATAGTATACATTTGCTTTTGTAAAATATTTTCAGTGCTTTAAATGTCTTACAGATTTGTATTGTATGGGGGTTCTGCATCTTTGGAAAAGTTATATTCCACTGACACAAGATAAATAATGAGTGAAATGTATGACTGAATGATTTTTTAAATTAATTTTTTATGTCAAAACGAAGCGTTTGTAATGTCATTTGTAGCATGTGTGTGTGTGTGTTTGTGTGTTACATTGTCTCTATAAAGTATATTTACTGTATTATGTAATGCAAGTGGAGTACGTATACAGTATTACAGTACAGAAAACAATGTCTGATTACACACCTGTTCTGTCTACAAACGTTTGAATGATTGAAGACACTGTTGTTCTCCTAACATTCGGCTTTACCTTTTGACCCTCCGTCATTGTAAGGTCATGACTGATAACATTGTCTGCAATAGTGTCCTTTTTCATTAGAAACATGTCCACAATCTTGACCTCTTCCACTGTTTTGCCTCCGTACCCTTCTTCCACCACACATCATTACTCCTCTTCTTCGACTGTTGACCCTGTTTGTTTCTGTGTTGTTCTTCCATTATCTAAATGTGTGACATTGAGTTGTGCTCTGTCAATATATGCTTGTCAAATGAAGCTTCATGAGCTATTTCAGAGACCTAGTTGATTTAATGCTTTACATTCCCCTTAATTAGTGAAATGCAAAATTTATAGCCAAGACACTGTCATTAAAACGTTAAAATGTAGCATGTCATGGGACAACCAACAACAGCACATACATTTAGACTATACCCATATTTCTATTTATAACGCAGCCACTTTAAATTCACATAATGTTTCACTTCTGAGTAACAGAAATATATATATATAATGAAAATGAATTGCCAACATACCAAGGATATAAAAAAATACCAAGTAAAACAAAAATTTGTAAATATTTGTTTGAATGTTTCTGTTATGAGCAGTTTTTAGAAAACCAGAATGCCTGTAGGCCTAAATAAACAATATATTAATGACTGGCATTTCACACAATAGTCAATGAAAATACAGTTCCAAACAGCACCACAGCAGAACAACTGCAATTGTCTAAACAGAGTAGGCTAGTTGTGTGGATGTTAAATATATATTTGTGTTTTTGAAAGAATAGGTTGAACATCAACCAGTAATCTCAATAGAACAGGGCCTTGGCGCCATCTACTGGCAATTTTATATTGATATTTAGTAGTTTAATATTTATTTAGACTCCGTTAATTTCGGAATTTACAACTCGGTTTAAATGAGCTTGCTAGAAGTTCATAGTACGATTTTTTTATAACATCGAATTTAAGAATATAATTAAGTAATGCATCCACTCTACTATATAGAGCTTTTTTATTATTATTGTAGCCTATAGCCTATTTCATATTCCCATGCATGCTCATGCATAATTTATATTCCAAAATACATTCAAGACTACATACAAAATACAAAAGACTTTTTCTGTTGAGATTAGATTTTTCTTTTTTTATGTATTCAAACCTAAATAGTATTTTCTTAATATTCTTCGAGGATGTTAAAAGCTAGGTCTATGTTAAATAGCTATTAATGTGATTTTCTCTGCTGGAAATTACTTCATCTAATTTAATAATAGCTTAAATGATCAAATCTTCTAGCCCACACTGTTCGAACAGTGTCTCAAATAAGACAAGTCCATTCAATTCAAATTTAGTTGTAGGCTACAGCGCTTTTCACAAAACATAGTTTCAAAACAGCTTTACAGAAAATGCATTTCAGAAATGTACATATAAAAATACAGTTAGTTAGTCAGTCATTTATTAATCCATCATACATTTAGCTGCATAAAAGTACGTGCGCTATTTTTAAATTAGCCAAGGCACGTTTTGCGTTCAGACGGGCAGACGCGCAGACGTTCAGACGGGCAGACGTTCTCCACACGCACGTTATCACGTCTTTAAGCTTGGTTAGGAAAGAAATGACACAAAGCGAGCGCCATACTGATAAAATGCGCAGTTGTAAGACTTTCCCTCTCTGCCGTGCGTGCGCGCGCTATCGGTTGGTTTGGACGACAGTCTCTGTCTCGCATGCGTGCTCGCTCTAGGTTCTGGGAGATTTTTAACTAATTTGCGCCATAACTAGTGGTCCATCCAGTAGTTAAGAGCCTGAATTGTTTATAGTAATTCTGAAATTTAGTGCACATGAGTGAAAAAAAATACAGCACAGAAGAATGTCTATTTTTGCGTGAGATTTCTTTGTTGAGCGTGAGAGCGTGAGATTGAGGCTGAATGCGTGACTGTCACGCCAGATGCGTGAGAGTTGGCAACCCTGTAAATATGATGTAAAAGGGACACAGAAAGCAGCTAAATGAGTTAGAAACTCTTAATGAAACACTTAAAGCTGGATAACTGAGAGGATTGTGTGATGACAGTTCACTCCTTCAGTCAGTGAAGCCATGAGAGATTAAATCCTGGGATTATTCCCATCTTCCCACAGGAGAAACGACTGAAAGATGGAGTTTGAGGAGGAACCCTGCAGAATGAGAGATGAAGATACAGAGGAACAAACAGGTTGGTGTTTTCCTTCATTCTCTTTAATGACCGATGAGGAACATTAAGATGAAAACTCATACATACAGTAACAATAGGGGAGAGCCAGGACGATTGAAATGCGGGACGAAACACTGAGATTTCCTTGAAAACCACTCAAATTTCGTTAGCACGTACAAGCACGCAATGCCTACCATACCCGCGAAAACATTTCTTCTCTATGTCGTGCCGTTTTGGAGTTAAAGCCGCAAAGCTGTTTTTGAGTGTGGTAAGTGAATTATTTCTTTGTTATATTTTCATGATTATGGCTTATTGCTATGAAAACCCCCATATTCAAAATTAGAATATTGTGAAAAGGTTTTCATAAGTTGTAAGCCATAATCATCAAAATAATAACAAATAAAGGCTTGAAATATCTCACTTGTGCATGTAATGAGTCTATATAATATATTAGTTTCACCTTTTAAGTTGAATTACTGAAATAAATTAACTTTTGCACAGTATTCTATTTTTTTGAGTTTCACCTGTACATCAAGATATATCGTAGATCAAATTGTCTGGCAATGAATAGAGTAGGCTATTTCAGGATCACTGGATCATGATTGATATGATGGACAAAACTGTATTGTAGTTGCGATACAGAGTCCTATGCAGTTATTCTTGTCTCACTGAATGCCGCAAAGTGTCCTCCTTTTTGGGGTTATGGAAATGGCCACCCTAGAGACACATGATGATCCTCATTGAGCTTCAGATCAGATTCTCTGATTTCTCTTCACTGTCTCTGATCCTGAAACTAAAGGCCTTTGAGTTTCACCTCAAATCTACTTCTGACATCTAGTGGACAAAGATGAAAACTGCAGTGAATATTCTAAAAATAATGTAAAAATAATAATAATAAAGTGTGTAAAAATAATAAATATACAATACATTCATGTATTTATTTGATTCATAATGCCCTAATTCTGTTTCATGCGATTGATATTCTGTACTTATGTGTTAACTCAGACCTAAATAAGTGTTCATCCAGTCACAGGGACTTGCTTTTCACAGCTTTTTGTTTTATTTTAATCATTTTTTTAAATGAAATGCTTAAAATAACAGTAACAATTGTCATCATTGTCATACCAAAACAACACAACAATACTCCAGGGTCCATCAGTCTTTCAGTCCAGATTTAGTGCCAACACTTTTATATGTCATTTTGACATTATTCTTCTCTAAATTCTGCTCACATATTCAGACGAACTGCACAGACTTTATCAAAAAACCTTTTGAATTCATAACAATTCATAACAATTGCTGACAGACAACCTTCAAAGTCAATGTGTCAATGAGAAACAGAAGGAGGAATATCTGCGACTTTTTCATATTTAAACAAAACTGCATGATCAATATAAAGTCTGTATACTTGTTGCTTATTGTGCAATTCAATATGAATATCTGCTTCAGTTTTTTACATTTTAAAATCTTATTATATTCTTGTAATCTCTGAATCTAGAAGCAGGGTTTCAACATTACAGATGTGTTGTGAACATGTGATCTTGATTCCTGCATCAGTGTAAGAGTTTGTGTTTATTAGTTATTAAAGCTTTAGTGATGAACATGCTCAATCAACACTGTCTTTGGCCATTGAAAGAAAAAAGTACAATATGAAAAGAAACACACAAACAAGCAGTTTAAGTATCAAAACATTTTTTATTTAATTTTTTTTCCTGAAAATTATAATCAGGTTTGTTCTCTGCTGGTAGTAGCCTACATGTTTACTCTAGTGAAATACATATAGTGAATTAGTTTAATTAAAAAATAAATCTAGTTCATATTTATTTACAATTAATTCTAGTAAGAGTTTAAGAACATCATGCAGGAAAAACACTGTCTTAAAATGGTTTTAAAGCTGTTACAATTCCTGTCTTGTAACACAACTGGTGTCGTGTTAGCGGCCGCTAAGTTAATAACTAAAGATCTCTGCAATGGAAGTGAATCAATCAAAACTAACTTTATCTGGACAATAACTTTATTCTAGAGCTGCTGTAAAGCCTAAACAATCTCTGTTACTGTAATTTATCACTGTAAAGCTGCTGTGAAACAATCTGTTAAACGTGCTATATAAATGAAGGTGACTTGACTCTTGTTTCCCCTGTTTTGTGTTTAAGGACTTTTATATTCATATGTTCCCATTGTTCCGGTGTTTTGCTGCATTTACTGTTGTTTAACTTTAATAACCAATAAATCACACAATGGGTTCTTGGTTAATCTCTCTTCCATATAAACACTCTTATGCCGAGTTCACGCTGCACGATTTTAGCCTCGATTTTCACTTGCCGACTAATGCCCGGAATCATAGGCAAATCATAGGCTCGTTCGTTAAATATCTGGACCTGTCGCGATTCATAATCCTGGGCTGCGTTCAGCCGCGACAAAAACTTGCAAAAAGCTTTTTAAAGGTGTGATGAACTGAGAAATCAAATTTTCCTTGAGCTTTTGACATATAAGAGGTCATCATACTATAAGAATATATAGTTATTAGTCCAATACGGCTGCAACAAACAATTATTTTGATAATCGATTAATCTAACGATTATTAGAACGATTAATCGACTAATCATCGATTATTTTGCCGACTAATCAGTACATTTGGAACGATTATTCAGCCTTTTCAATTAGTTAAAACATTGAGTTATACATATTCTAACTATAATATAAAAAAAGAAAATCACTTCAGCTTTTGAAATGGTTGTTTTAATGAACTTTGAGCCAACTAAACAGGTCATTCTCTTTAAGGTTTCAGATTTCTGTCCAACTCAAATTACACACAAATGCTCTCTAAGCATTGGTTAAATATTCTGTTCTCTTTCAATAGAAAAAAAAAAAAAATTCACCTGCATTACAGACAAACTTAATCTGCAAACAATTATTATAAGAATAAATTTAAAAAAAATGACATGACAATTGAGCTGAGCTGACATTCTCATTCACCTTTTAATTTACAGTATAAAAAATTAACTGACATGATATTCTTCATAACATCTCCTTATGTAAGTCTTAATGAATATAGAACAACATACAGGCAAGTGATAAGATTGTAATACCTAATAAGAGTTACAATAATAAAAACAGCCCTGACTCCTAAACTCGATCAAGCTTTATTCTATGCAAAAATAAATCATCACATTACTGTAATTATATTATTATTGTTAATATTATTGCTATTATTAGTAGTATTGCATTGTCTAATAAAGACATTTACTGCTAACGTTAGTTATTTAGCTCCAGCTGGAGAACATTCACCTCTCACCGGCTCGTCTTGTGCCGGGGTGTTTCCTCTTTAAGTGTTTTAACATGCATGTTGTGCTCCCGTGAAAAGCAAGTTCCGCCTTGCATGTATTGCACACGACAACATTCTTGGTTTGAAGTTTTGTGAAACTTTCACACACCTTGCTAGTTCGGATTCGTTTGCACTCCATCATAATTAATTCGCGTTGTGTTTTCTTCTACCGCAATAGCATTTGTAAGGCTGTATAACACTCTAGCGCTACAGCGCCGTAGCGGTCAAATCGCGATATTGCAGGCCCTTACATTAGGTCACGTGAGATCAAACGACAACTCGACAACAAAGATATTTGTCGACAATGTCGACTAATCGTTTCAGCCCTATAGTCCAATAAAAGCTTTTATTGACACCAGGCTCAGCGAACGACAAACATTTCAGGTGAAGGATAATCCCCTTCTGACCTCCGAGACTGTGTTATGATCTATTTTTATTGTGAGTATTAGCCTTATCATTATTGCTGATCACTTTTGATATTTCTACTATAAACTCTTACGACAAACGTGTCTTCTAATATCTTAATGTCGGACCCATTGTGCGCGCTGTTTATATTAGGGGTGCACCGAAATTTCGGCCGCCGAAAATTTTCGGCCGGAATGGCATTATCGGTTTTGGGCCGAAATAAAAAAAATAGCCGAAAACGTAAACCGAAAATGAATGTCACCCGCCCATCCCATCCGTGCGCAAGCGCTTAGGTTTCACTCACGGTTGAGCTGTTATCACGCGTCTGCCTATCAAAGATTAAGCATGTCAAAGGGCCGTCACTTATTGCACAATCGATCAGACTAGTGGTCGACCGATATGGGATTTTTAATGGCCGATGCGGATGCCGATATTGAGAAAGCAATCTGGCCGATTGGCCGATATGAGGCCGATACAATACATGTGAATACAGTAAATGAGAGACATAAAGAATATTGGTGAAACTAAATGAACATTTATTGTACATACTATTTATGCAAAATTCTTTTTTCAATAATAAATATTTTCTAAGAAATTAAAATGTAAACAAAAAGGTAAGGTAACACTTCAATAAATAAAGTTTTAGTGCAACTTCTTGTCTGCTTTAATATTTACAGTATTTTTTTCAGTCACATAAATAATTACTGCTGCTTACTGCAGGTTACAAATAACATTTATCAATAATAAACCAATCTAAACAATATTCATAAATTAATGACAAAATAGTATGTGCAATTACAGTATACATTTTATGTACAATACATAGTTAAATATAAATCTCACATAGTTTATTTACACTATTTACTTTAAACAGGTTGTTTTACTTCAAGTATATTTAAATAATAATGATTTATGTGTTTAGTTTTGCTTGTTTGTTTCTTTAAAACGTTGCAAGCCGTCACATGTATTTGCATGACATTGTAAGGCCCGTGAAATTGGTCCAATTGCCGGTTCACCAATAACACAGGGAAGGTTATCACGTGCTCTGTCCTTACCCATGCAAAGTATTTGGTTGGTTAAATTTACAATACATTTAATTATGTATTCTCTCGTTTAATTCATCTGACTCCATAAATGAAAGGGTTTTAATGATATCTGTGGATCATTAATCATGAGTGAATGTTTGACTATTCCGTTTAACTCTTCAATGAAAATAATATCAAAGTCAGTTAGAATAATCAAATGTAACAATTTATTATGTCAGGTAAATGTATCATGCCAATTTCATAATCAATTCAAAGATAATCGATACAAAACATCAAATTCTCCGGAATAAAGAAAAGATGCAAACCCAACTTTAAGAAATACATGAGGCTGAGAGATCTCGGTCTCTCAGCCTCACGGGCCATCTGAAGTACAGAGAAAGGCCCCGATCTCCCTGCTGTACTCCATTAAATAGCCAGACCTCTTTCACATGTAAACATGTGCTAACAATAGTAAATTTGCATTCGGAGGTACACTGTAGCACCTCTTGGGGGGGTGTGACCATTTGCTTGAGAGATCAACCCCTCCTTGTATGCTAGTTATCCATAAACCTTCAAAAACCTTATTACCTTGTGTTTTACTTATTCTGAGATGAGAGAATTGTACCAGTCGCACTGTGACATTTTAAACGATACCAAACATGAATATACTCTGTGATAATTATTTACATTAAACTATACATTTTCTTGGGAGAAATCAGGTGATCATCTGAGCATAAGAGAGAGGGGGTGAGGGGAGAGGGAAGGAGATGTAGATTAGGATGATTCAGAGGTGAGACTTTCGTCTCAATGGTGCACGAGGGCCAGTTCAAATGGTAATCTCCAGAGAGGTCCTTTTGTCCTCTCAGGGTCTGGCCACCCCCGAAACAGACTGTCCGGAATTTCCCAATTTATCAATTCTTACAGTTTTCCCTCCTTGACTCCGTGGGTCAAATTCACATGAGCTCCTATGGAGTCACTGGTAAACGTCTGTTGTAATCTTTGGGATGTCACCCAAAAAATTGTCTTTTCAATGTTAGCATCTGTAGAACATTGCAGAGGACTGTGTTCACCTGCAGAACACCTGGTCTCACCAGGTGTATGTTGCTTGAGTCCAGCAGGTAGATGAATGCGCTCAGGTTTTCATCCTGTGATCCTGTGATGTGAGCAAAGTTCGTAGAGTCAATCTGGACTTTTGTGACTTGTTCAGTTGATGTGTCATTCCTCCATGGAGAAACTTCTGCTTCTCTGGCACCTTCTCCACGATGATGATCTGACCCTTCTTGACCAATCCTGTCACCTCCAGCGGTGCGGTTGTCTGGGCAGACCTCCGTGGATGAAGGGCTTCTCCTTGGTTCACACTGCTTTGTGTGAAAAGCCTGAGACACCTGAAAAGCATCTTAAATGTCCACTTCACGATTGAGCACTTATGAACTTGAAGTCGTATGGAAATGCATGGGAACACATAATGCAACAAAACAAAATCATATCATGTCTAATATAAAATGTCATGTTCATGTCAGCGAGTGCGAATGGTACATCTGGTCTCAAGTGTTTCTCAAGGTCAAGTAGGATGGTCTTGTTTTAAATATCCAATTCTTCACTACCACTGTGATATTAAATGGTAGTGGAATTTAAATATTCTTGATCTGAATTATTCAAAGGAAATGCAGCAAGAGGTCGGTGTAACCTAAATAATAAAATCAATGGTATGCATCAATAAATCTTGTAATAACAGTTGAAGTGCACGTATATATATATATAATAATCACTTTGTTTGTTCATGAATCTTCCAATGCAAGCCACATATGCAGATCTAAGAAGTGACTTGGAACATGTTTAGGCATATAAGAATGGAGATTGTTAATTCATTGCAACAGTGTTGTGTGTGTGTGTGTATGCGTGTTTGTGTTGGTGAGAGAGAGTGTGTGTGTGTGTGTGTGTGTGTGAGAGAGAGAGAGAGAGAGAGAGAGAGAGAGCGAGAGAGAGAGAGAGAGAGAGAGAGAGAGAGAGAGAGAGAGAGAGAGAGCTGGCTAAGTCGCAGTCGATGACGGTTAAATTGTAAATTTTTGTTATTAATTGAAGCGGTCTCACTTCAGATTTATCCATTTTAATTATGTTTCTGTTATTAGTGGTAAGTTGAGAAATCAGGGGCCCTCTGATCTTCCAACTCCCACCAACAATCATAGAGTTTGAAGTTTAATGGCAGGTCTGCCTTAGAATTTGTCTTGATTTGTGACTGTAGCCATTCAGTTGTTCATGTGTGTTACATTAGTTGGCAGTTTGTTGTGAATAGCGTATGCTATTCTCTGTGTCTCTGTTAGACAATGATCATGAGATCAGCTCCACCCTGTGTGTGTGAAGCTATCTGGATCTGTTAGTGTGAAGATGACACATCTTCGTCTGATGTGTAGTGTTCAGCCTGGATAGACCATCTACCCCAGGTGATGATGCTGTGAGGGTATAGTGATGGAGGGGTGTGTTCAGTGTTCATGTCTAGGAGATGGGTGGAATATAATCTTTAACAATTGTGTTGCAAATTTCGATCCAGTTCTAAACTGGGAGGCCATATTTATGCAGTAATGTGATAGTGTGACGTGTGAAAAGGCCTTTTATAATGTCTTTTCACCCATCTCCCGAGTCTCAGGTTATGTTCGAACAATTCCGCTGTTCTGGATTTGCTCCAGGTGGGCTCCACCATTTTGCAGAAGTAGCCTAAGCCTGAGACAGAAAACAGAGGAGAGCGAACCACAGATAATTCCAATATTTCAAAAACATTAAATTCAGACGTGTGGAATTCTTTTACTTGTTCCATTATCATGTAAGTTGCAATTTTAATTCCAGATGTCACATGAAACCGAGTTTCATTGACCAAGTCTGAATTGTTGCTGTCGTTTCAGTGTGTTGTGACACCTGAAGCTGCTCTTTCAGTTCAGCCTTCAGTCCGCTGCATGTGCAATGCTCATTGCTTTCTCTCACTACAGCCAGATCTGTTATGGTGTCGTTCACACATTTTAGTTAGTGCAGATATTTTTTGACCTGCAAAAAACTGTGGTACCCTCCTTGTAAATTTACTTCTCTGATTAGATTACATTTTAGTTGTTGCGCAATTTGGTTTGCTATTACCTGTGCCACAATTCTAGCCGTGTTTTCTAACGGTGAAAAATAAAGGCATACCCCGCCCCTTTTTTGGCACTGGGTAGCACACAAATGAAATTCTGTTTCAGAAATTCAATTTTAATGACGAAAGTCACACTTCTCCAATTATTGTCCTACTCTGTGAGTGTAATATAATGTTTATTATAATTCAGGTTATAATATAATTATATTCTTTAACAATACAAGTCAAATTATATTGTTTTCAGTCTCTGAAGAGTGTCTGGAACAACTTAACGCATGGTCAAATCTCTACTTGTTCTCATGTCAATACATTTGAATATGAAAAAGGCTTTTCTGGCTCAGGGCTGATAAGATGTACATTTGCTGTTTCTCTTTTTTCTTTGCTAGGTTTCAAATACCTTTTCTTCTCATTTAGTCTTTTTAAATGGCCATTTTAATGTTTGATTATTCTATTTACTCTTACTTTATATTTTCCGTTTATAGATCAGGGAAACTATATCGCTTTGCAGTCCTTCTCCTAGGGATGCACGACACAATCTCGCCAGTCTGACTTACCAAAACAGAGGTAATTGGCTAAATATCTGGAATCTGCCGTATTCACACGTACAAAATAACAGACACTTAAATAGCCCCCTTGAATGCCACCTCAGGAACTTAATTCAATCGTTTCAATTAGTAGAGGTCAAGACCACCATTAAAAGATGTTAGCCGATCAACTTACTTTTCTTAAAATGGCTTTGGTTTAGTCAAGCCCGTGGAATATCCACGTACACTTATCTAAAAGAACATTAAATTAGAACAGAGGTTATGGAACGCACCCGAATCCAGGTTGATCAAACAGCATTAGCTGATTCTGGACGGAAATTAACTCGTCCCCCTCATTCAAGTACACTTGAATCTGATATCCAGTATTAGTCGTCACTAATGTCTGGCGCAAACTTGTGGAAATATACGAATCCGTTAATCTATTTTGGAAAAAACAAATCTCAGAGTAATTCAGAATGCATTCAAACATAACAATATTTAGTTCTCTGAAGCCTTAAACATAAAAAAGGTTTTTGTTTCAGGATTAATGAGATGCATTCGCTGTTTCTGATTTTCAAATTCATTGTGAATCACATTATAGCCACCAAATTCAGCACAGACACACGTTTAATTCAGTTCACAGGATACATGGCCTAGAATACAACATCTACAACCTTTACCTAAGTGTTCCAAATACCCCCACAGCAAAACAATAGAATACAACATCTATATCACCTTTGCTTAAGTATTTCAAATACACTTACAGTAAAGCAATCCTGTGTTAAAGAATAAACTTTAAATTAGCCTATGTGCATGTTGTAGCACAAACAACCAAATTGTGTTCTATGTGCACGATGTGTAGTGCACGATGTGTTAAGCACAATTTCAAATTTTGAAAATGCAGACAGGTTCAATGAATTTAGATGTTAAACTATTAAGCTATTTGCTCTTGGGCTGCTACCCAACTAGCAAATGACGCTAATAGCTGAGGGCCTTGAGTGACCAAAGTTGTCAGGTCAGTAAGAGTTTTAGATGCATTTGAGCTTTGGTTACTTGCTGAGTGCTGGTTCGTGTCATTAGATTGTGATCGTCTGCGTTTTATGAAATAGGGTGGAGGTCTGCCTCTGCCTAGTGACCAACACTTTTCCTCTGTATGGCCTGTTTTGTGACAGGAATTACAGAATCTGTTCAGTTTGCCACAGTGTGGCTTTCTGAATTCTCCTGTAGATGGAGGATTTTCATGACATTCTAACACAGCTACCTCACCATGCATTTGTTTCCGTGACTCAATTCTGGTTGCCCAGCTAACAATACCTTCGAATGTATTTTGTGCTGGAGAAGCACCACACATGAGTGATTGCTGTACACGCGGCCCTGCATTTGTAAGCAGGAATTCAAGGAGAACTACATTGTTGTGGTTAACACCTTCAATTCCAGAATACTCCTCAAAAAGTTCAAACATATTTTCTGCATATGTCTCAAACGATTCTTCAGTACTCTGTTTCCGATTGAAAATCAATTCCCATCCAACAGGACTACAACCACGCAGCTCGCGAAGGCATTGTTTTAGTCTATTCAAGATTTCGCTCTCAGGCTCATTTTGATGCATTGACTGCACAATGGTGCCCGTCATCAAAACCTGTGGTATCTTATAGTTCAGAACATCTGGAATTGAGCTGATAACAATTTGCCAAATATCTTTTGGTTCGAGCTGAAATGCATGTTTTAGACTAACAATGCGTCTCCACCATGGTTCGAATGGCCCTTTCAAAGGGAATGGTCCGATCTCTGCTTTAAACAAGCTACATTCAGTTACTGTTAAAGGACGCCGAATGGTTGACTCTGTGCCGTTTGGGTGCCGTACCACCTTAAGGGCTGAAACAGGCACTCTTTTCATAACTTTATCACATGCTTCATCTGTCTGGAAAGATACGAGATCATTAGAGCAGGCTGCCTCATCTAAGAAGTGTACATTTTTAGCCCAATCGCTGTTAAGCTTTTTGGGAGACTTGCTTTTAGCATTTAGCTTAGCCTTGAGATCTGCAATGGTCTCTTTGTGATTTTTACACTTTTCAGTCAGGGCTAACTGCTCAGCTAGTAATTTATCTAGCTGTGTTTGAAGATCTTGAATCTTTTCCTCAGACTTTTGTGCCTCTGCATTTTTAGAATGCACTTCTTCACATTTAGCATGCATAAGCGAAGATAGAAATTTTGTTGACTCATTTAGCCTTTTATAACTTATGAAGTTTAAAGCCTCAATTATTTCACCATGTTTTGATTTCTTCTGTTTACTACCCACTGCTTTCCACCAAGTGAAAATTTCATTGTCAATAGCATCCATGTTAAGACCTTTTCTACTTAGTTTGTACAGTGTAGGCTCAACCTTTTCAGCCCATAATGTAAACAGGACATTATCAGTACACATGATTTCACAATAATGGGACTACTTAGATTATTCTGATACTTCTAATATCTGTTTCATACAATTCATACAAATGGAGACTTTCCCTCCCAGTCAGCCAGTGACACAAAACAAGGGTTAAGCATTTTGGGCGCAGCATGGCTTTAGCATTTAGCATTAAAGTTAGCCTTGAGCGTTTTGAAAGCAACATGGACAATAGCATTTAGCATTAGCCTTGGGCGCAGCATGGCTTAGCATTGACAATAGCATTTAGCATTAGCCTTGAGCGTTTTTAGCCTGTAAATCATATCATTATAAAATCACGTGTTTTCCGATCGTTTACAAACTTAGATTTTTCTTTCTCTGTTTTCTGTTAGTTTGCTCATTCTCTTCACGTGTTGCTGGTTTGTCTTTAACAAGCCCAGATACAACAATGGCCTGAAAACATGCGGTTGATTTTAAAACTTTTAGGCTTTACTTTTTCGGCTCTTCATCGAGTTATTAATTATTTGGAAGATGTTATTCTCACTTTAGGTTTTGCTTCCTGTTGCTTAGGCCAAACAAGGAGATCTTTAAAATCTAATCACTCTTCATCTGGCTGCGGCATCACGCTTACCCATAAACAATGCAAACATTTCTTCAACACTTCTAAGAATGCAAAGAAAATTGACTTACCACAACCGCGGAAGAAAGAGAAGATGTTCAAGACTCTTGTTGATATTAAAGTCCCAATACTTGCCGGAAAGGACGTTTCTCGTGAATCTGTTTTGATCTGTTTTGAGATCACGTCTCGAGGTCACCATTTTGTAAGGCCCGATATATTGGTCCAATCTGCCGGTCCGCCAATACACGGGGAAGGTTATCACGTGCTCTGTCCTCACTCATGCAGAGTATTGGTTGGTTAAATTTACAATACATTTAGTTATGTATTCTCTCGTTAATTCATCTGACTCCATAAATGAAAGGGTTTTAATGATATCTGTGGATCATTAATCATGGGTGAATGTTTGACTATTCCGTTTAACTATTAAATGAACAATGTCAAAATCAGTTAGAATAATCACATGTAATAATTTAATATTTCAGATATCGGAGATTAATTCCACAATCAATTCAAATATCTAGAACATGGTTATACATTGGTTACACCAAAGAATCTTACCCAGTTTGTACCTGAGATAGAGAGAGAGAAAGGGATAGAAAGAGAGAGAGAGGGAGAGAGAGGGAGAGAGAGACAGAGACCCTATTCCATTCGTGTCCAGCAAAGAAGAGCCCTGATAGAGCACGCACACCTTCCTTTATCCTGTGTGCCCAGGTGATCCGGGGGATGGGGAAAACCACCCTCAAATGGCTTAACCAGTTTTCTCTAAACTTCTATAAACCTTATTACCTTTTATTTTATCTATCTGGATATGAGATATCTGTACCACTCACTTTGAGACATTTCAAATGACACCAAAAACATAACAGTCAATGATAAACATTCACATTAAACCATATTCTTGTGTGAATTCTTAGTAGTTTGCGGAAGTGAGGTCGTATGGGGGAGGTCAAATGGTAATTAGCCCTTTGTCTCAGACCAGGGCCTCAACCAGTATTTTCAGTCTTACAAAAGTGCATCTATCCATCATAAAAGTGTGTCTATCTATCATAAAAGTGCATCTGTCCATGATAAAAGTGCATCTATCCATCATAAAAGTGCATCTATCCATCATAAAAGTGCATCTATCCATCATAAAAGTGCATTTATCCATCATAAAAGTGCATCTATCCATCATAAAAGTGCATTTATCCATCATAAAAGTGCATCTATCCATCATAAAAATGCATCTATCATGATAAAAGTGCATTTATCCAATTATTTATTTATTGCATTTAGAAAATGGAAGTCAGAGGAATGAAGCTGCAGTTTCACAATGCATGTATTAAACTTGCAAATAACAGTAAAATGCTGCAAATATTTTTTCCCTTACACCTGAAAGGCTATTTAAACATTTTCAAATCTTCTCTTGCACATGCAAATTTTATTTACGCTTGCAATCTTATGTGCACTTTCACAAATCTTACCGTGCGGATGCTATATGGCAATGGCATCATATTACCTTCATAGACTTTGAGCCTATAGCTTGAGTTCACCTGTCCTGACTGGATGTAACCCAAACCTAAAGGCTCGTACACTTATACCGCACATAGATGAGAGATAAAGCTCTAATTAATAATACGTGTCATCTGTCATCTCTGACATCTCTTGTCGTACGTCATTAACGAAGTTGTTGAGTTCGTTTTCGTTCATGCGTAGAGCAGTGGTCGGCAACAGGCTGAAATAGATCTGAATAGATATAATAATAGATATGGTTCTTCTGAAATAGATCTGTCATGACAGCAACACTTACTCACAATCACTTCGTCTTTAGTGATTTGCCTTCAATATAAAACTTAGAGAACCTTTTTTTGCAGCAATGTTTTATTTAGAGATGAATTGAGAGCTTTTAATCTGAAAGACATTCAAAAGAGTCTGTGGATTGTTTCGTTGCAGATCAGACACACAGAGACACAGAGTAACAGCTCACTAACAGTTACAAAAGACAGGCAATTCTAGTTGCATGTTTCATCAATTTCTTAAATTATCATGTTCTGGTCCGCTAACTAGTGGCGAAATGTTTTTTTGTCCCGATGTCAAACTTATTTGCTCACCCCCCTGACGTGCAGTTTTTGTAGATGCATTTGTCACTGAACTGTGTGTGTACAGAACAGGATTAAGCACTAAACATTTAACTGACAACTGAATTTATCTGCATTGTGTACGTGATATGCTTTAATAACTGACAAATATAACATTTTAAAACAAAAACATGATTGAATCTGTAGCATCAGTTCAGCCACTATTTATATCATGATGATAATCAGTTTTCAATCCAATCAGGACTCCTGATAAACTCGCATTTCTATATTTGTCATTTCTCATCATTGATTATTGTGAATATTGTAGAGTTAATCTGAGATGCTGTAATAACACTGAGCTCATGCAGATGTTGATCAGGAGTTGATCTGATGTCTCGTGATATGATGTTATATCGCTTTAATGAAACTCTGTCTGTGTGATTGAACAGATTCAAATGAAGAGGAGAAAGAAAATCAGCAGAAATCACAGATCAGCAGAAAACAAGAAGACTGAGAGAAAAATGGAGGACAGAAATGAGGCACACACCAGAGAATCACCAGAGGAAAGAGGACAGACTTGATAGATGTGACAGTATGGAGAAACTAAATCCAGACTGTGAGTGTTTGATCATTATGGGACTTAATTTAATCTTTCATCACATTTTAGTCGGTTTTAAATTAAGACTATAATCCATATGAGGATAATCTGATATATATTTGTGATTTCTAGTCTAATGATCCAGACGAGCCTGTAGAGTTTGATTCTGATGTCAAAACTGAGAGATTCTCATCAAACCCTTCATCATGTTCTCATGAACATCATCATCATCATCATCACTGACATCCATCAGCAGCTGAAGACCTGAACATCCTCATCTTCATCATCTGCATCATCATCTTCATCATCATCATCACTGACATCCATCAGCAACTGAAGACCTGAACATCCTCATCTTCATCATCTTCATCATCATCATCATCATCATCACTGACATCCATCAGCAGCTGAAGACCTGAACATCCTCATCTTCATCATCTGCATCATCATCTTCATCATCATCATCATCACTGACATCCATCAGCAGCTGAAGACCTGAACATCCTCATCTTCATCATCTGCATCATCATCATCATCATCATCATCACTGACATCCATCAGCAGCTGAAGACCTAAACATCTTCATCATCATCATCATCATCACTGACATCCATCAGCAACTGAAGACCTGAACATCCTCATCTTCATCATCTTCATCATCATCATCATCATCATCACTGACATCCATCAGCAGCTGAAGACCTGAACATCCTCATCTTCATCATCTGCATCATCATCTTCATCATCATCATCATCACTGACATCCATCAGCAGCTGAAGACCTGAACATCCTCATCTTCATCATCTGCATCATCATCATCATCATCATCATCACTGACATCCATCAGCAGCTGAAGACCTGAACATCTTCATCATCATCATCATCATCACTGACATCCATCAGCAGCTGAAGACCTAAACATATTCATCATCATCATCATCATCTTCATCATCACTGACATCCATCAGCAGCTGAAGACCTAAACATATTCATCATCATCATATTCATCATCATCATCATCACTCTCTTCAATCATTTACATTTATTCATTTAGCAGACGCTTTTATCCAAAGCGACTTACAAATGAGAACAATAGAAGCAGTGAAACTAACAGTAGGACAACAATATGCAAGTGCTATTGTTACCGACCTCAGACCTAGGGGAATCTGGGCAGGTACAAAGCCACAGGCTGGATAGCACTGTGGGTTGGAAAGAAGTGGAGATACAGTAATTATGTTTTTCTCAAGCGCTGGATGTTTATTTCTTTCTCTTTTGGATCAAATATCTCAATAATACTATGAGATCAAAAACCGTAACTTCAGCCATTACGTGGACCATATAATATAGAAATGGTCTATAATACTGAATACAATAAACAAACCAATATGAAAAGCGTTGGTATAAATCAGATAAAATACATTAATAACATATTGTGAAATAGTCTTACTGTATATCAAATATACATCAACATAGACCATATAATATAGAAATGGTCTATAACTATACTGAATACAATAAACAAATCAATATGTAAAGCATTGGTATATCAGATAAAATACTAAACCCATATTGTGAAATAGATAGGCTACCAGTCTTACTGTATAATATATCAAATATACATCAACAAATGACACTATATATTATATTATATCTTGAAACAATTGCTTTAGCACATTCAAATATGTAGACATTACACCTTACACTTTAAACAAAACGTTACCGATGTTCACTTGACACAACTGTTTACAGTCAGTACAAAAAGACGAGAGAACGGAACCTTCACTAACGGTGACAGTTCAACTCGCTAGCTAAAGCGGCAAGTCAAGTCAAGTCATCTTCATTTATATAGCTCTTTTAACAATGTAGATTGTTTCAAAGCAGCTTTACAGAGACAAACATATAATTTAAGGTAACCGAGATTGTTTTGGCTTTATAGCGGTTCTTTAATAAAGTTATTTTCCAGCTAAAGTTAGTTTTGATTGATTCACTTCCGTCGCAACGATCATTAGTTATTAAATTAGAGGCAGCTGAGACGACGTTACTCTCTCTACACAGACTTTAAATGCGAACCTGTGAGAAACGCTGATGGCGTTCACATGCGCATTAAGAATTAATTCTATTTATGCGCATTTGAATATATGTGCACAGTGTAATTCCCTACAAACCAGGCCTTAAACTACTTGTCTGGCCTTAACATTTTCATACAGAATTGTATCACTTCGGGGTAGATACGCGAAACCGAAATTTTCCCGACAACGCTTTATCTGTAGAGTGGGAAGGGGATCCTCCATAGGGAGAGACTAGTTGGCACTTCAGCACTGCGCTGTCATCGGGTCCAGGCGAAGGTCCTTCATCAGATCTGGATACGGCCTGGATACGGCAGGCTGCGGGAAAACCTCGGGATAAACAAAGACACTAAAATTAGCGTAGATGCCATTCTTCTTATGATGTAACGAGTACATCAGGATTTATGGGAAGCGTTCCCGGTTCCAGCTGACCTAATCTATGCAGCCTAACATTGAATTATAGAAGTCTATAATGTATTATGTGAATGCTAGGTCAAAGAGATGTGTCTTTAGTCTAGCTTTGAACTGGCAAAGCCAATACAGTATAAACACAGCATAATAACCTTTCTACGCGGAACATGACAACATACATCACCTAAACAACCGTACTAGTGATATACTCTTTCGATAACTTTTGACAGAGATTGGAAAGGTTTAAAATATACCTGTGGGTTGGAAAGAAGAGGAGATACAGAAATTATGTTTTTCTCAAGCGCTGGATGTTTATTTCTGAGCGCTACCGTCTCCACGGCAACCCACTACGGTGAAGCAGTGCAACAGCGCCATCTACCGGCATGAAGTGAAATACATGGGAATGTCATCTTATGTGTAATAAAAGTAAAAAAAATAGAAGGTTTTTTTATTAATTAAACTAATATATGCGGCGTTTTCTCTACCCATTACACTATGACCCTTCTCAGTTTAATCTAACGCAGTACATTTTAATTTTTCTTTTTTTTTAAAGAATAGAATAGAAGAGAAGAGAAGAGAAGAGAAGAGAAGAGAAGAGAAGAGAAGAGAAGAGAAGAGAAGAGAATGTGTTAGTATTACTGGATCAAGTACTGTTCGAAAAAGATGTGTCTTCAGCCGTTTCTTGAAAGTGGCACTGGACTCTTTTACAGACTCTTCTGAGCTCAAACACACAGACTCGCGAACAGTTTCTTCCTCAGATGTGTGTCTCAATCCTGCACTTCTGCTTTACCGACACACTAGTGTTCTCTGCCTCTGATAGTGAACACTTGCACATGCTTATACTGTATATATATATATATATATATATATATATATATATATATATATATATATATATAAGATAGAGACACACACTGGACAGACCATCCACTGGATAAAACATTTCTGTGACTTCAAATGTAGCCTACTTTTTTTTTTTTTTTTTTATCATCTAAATATCAGGGCAGAAAAAAACAACAGTACAGTTGGCAGATACTGGGACGTATTATTAGTGATTGGGTAGATTGATTAGTGATTTACATTAGGTGGTCACAATTACGTTGTTAAAAAGGGTTGGAAAACATGTTATGCATAAGTGTAGATACTGTAGTGTATGCTTATTTTTTTATGTGTAGAGTGGTATCTGCAGGGGCAAAAAAAAAAAAAAAAAAGAATAAATAGCCTAAATAAATAAATAAACAAAAACAAAAGCCCTATATAAATAACGTAAAAGAGATAGGAAGAGTGTGGTATTACAAAGTGTAGAAGAGAGGTGTATGTCAGGTAATGTACTTGGTTTGCAGTTATGTTTTTGTTAAATTTAGAAATGTCAGAAAAGGAGACCAGGTGTCTTCAAAGGCTGACATTTTCTTTCCTCTGTTTTCATTATGTTTTTCCATAGAAATATAATCAAAAATTAAATTAGTCCAATGATTAATATTGCAACATTTCTTAGATTTCCAATTTTGGAGGACTACTTTCTTAGCAAGAACTAGAGAGATGAGCAACGGATTCCTGAATTTTTGCGGGATGTGGATTTCAGAGATGTCACCAAGAGACGATTGGAGACGATGGGATTCTGTAGCTCAGGATGGTAGACAGTGTCTCAGTGACTGTAATCCAGAAAGAGTAAACTGGTTGACTGAGCCACATGGCATGTAAATAGTCATCTGTACTACCTAATGTGTGTTGTGAACAGATATTTGTGTTTACTAGGCCCATTTTGAACATTTTACTTTGGGTGATGTGAGTTCAAATGTAGCCTTCTGATACACATGTGTTGCTATTCTCTACAACTACAGATTCCCCTGTCACAGGCGCTCAGTGTATTTGCACTAAAAATACCTTCATATGAAAGATTAAACCTGTGAACATGTGAACGGAAAAACACACACACCACATTGGGCCTACACACTGCAGACGAGTAACAACAGCAAGATTACAGAACATATCGACATAAACAGAGAACACACACATGATGAACATACACTGATTTATCTGAAAAAGTAGGAGTAACTATATGAACAAACTGATTAGCTAATAGTAAACAACCACATTCAGCTCAGCGCACTAATTTGTTAATCAAAGTTTCTTGTTAGTTAATGTAGGCCTAGTTACTAGAATGTTAATAGTGCGTTACTCATTAGTTCCTGTGTTATTGTTAAGGTTTCATTTCTATCCGTCATGTCTATGTGCAATATGTTGTTGTCATCCATCCATTAAAGAATAATCCCAATATAACTTCTTTGTATTATTTATTTATTGGTTTTACATCTCAACGCACTGGCATAACATCAGTGCCCGAGGGAGCAGCAACACATTCAAAGTATGGAGTACTAAGATTCACATTCTCTTAATGCGAGGCAAAATAAAAGTCCCGTTTGTTCACACATGCGCACAATGAACTCTTGCACATTTTTGGCATACAACAGTCAGTAGCATAATAGTAAGCAACATAACATAACATAACATAAATTATATAATTAATGAGAACATATAACTCAACAGTTATTCATTAATGAAGGAACAGTTTTATAAGGTGTTAAAGGAGAACTCCGGTCAATTTTAACATTGAGCTCATTTTTTTGTACATTTGGAGTGCTGTCAATACAGAGAACAACGACAAAAATCGGTGTTGCCTACACCGTGTTATTCTATTTTTAAAATTTGCACCCTGTTGACTTCAATGGGGCAAGTACTAAACCTGCTTTTAGCCTCTTAACATCCTTGATGTGTCATTACAAGTGCACAGGTCATGTGAGTGATTCCTTCTGAGTGAACTCGGGTGAATCTGACTGCAGTAGATGTGAAAGATATGTATAAAAATGATGTTATTTAAGCCAGCGCAAATACCTTTGTTTACATCCTGTTTTTCGGTTGAAGTCCAAAGTAGTCGATTGCAGAGTTCACACGCGCATTGGTTTAGTACCTATGATCACGCGCGTGAACTCGGCAATCGACTACTTTGGACTTCAACCGAAAAACAGGATGTAAACACAGGTATTTGCGCTGGCTGAAATAACATCATTTTTATACATTTCTTTCACATCTACTGCAGTCAGACTCACTCGTGTTCACTCAGAAGAAATCACTCACATTTTCTGTGCACTTGTAATGACACATCAAGGATGTTAAGAGGCTAAAAGCAGGTTTAGTACTTGCCCCATTGAAGTCAACAGGGTGCAAATTTTAAAAATAGAATAACTCGGTGTAGGCAACACCGATTTTTGTCGTTGTTCTCTGTATTGACAGCACTCCAAATGTACAAAAAAATGAGCTCAATGTTAAAATTGACCGGAGTTCTCCTTTAACGTTCAGCTCATACTTAGAAAAAAGAGGTTTCGTGTTTTAAAGACGTCTAATAGCCAAACAAACACGGCCCAGACGTCTAGGCTAAAACAAGGCAACATTTGGGCTTTAAAGGGGGGGTGAAATGCTCATTTTCACTCAATCTCCTGTTAATCTTGAGTACCTATAGAGTAGTATTGCATCCTTCATATCTCCAAAACGTCTTTAGTTTTATTATATTTAGAGGTGAAAGATTGGCTGTACCGAGTCTTTCCGGAAAAAAACGAGCGGCTGGGGGCGGGCCGTGTGGGCGGTGTGCTATAGCTGTGCTAACTGATCTAACAACAACACAGAGAGACATTTGAAGTAGTTTACTCACCGTGACTGCTCGATCCTTAAGCATTAGACGATCTGCAAATAAGTCGATCTGGGCTTTGTTTATAAAACAATCATTGTTGAAATGCAGGGAACAAAGAGTCGTGCACAACCTCCGTTGATGCTTCGAAAAAACAAACTCCATCCACTGGTCCCTTAACGCTGGGTTCTTTGGGAATCTGTGCAGGGTTGTCTTGCCCTGCCAACCAAAAACCCACTTCTTTGGTGACATTGACTTCCCTAAAAGCCGAGCATAGCGCTTTAAGGGTAACGTACTGCTTTCGCTCTCTTCTCTCTCTGGTCTGCGAGTGCGCGCGCGGCCGCGGAGAAGTGCCCTTAGGACCCATATAAGGAAATTCCGCTCTATCTTACGTAAGACAGAGCCATACTCGAAAAAAACTTTCCGAAACTTGTGACAAACCGGAAGGAGTATTTTTGGAACAAAAATACTCCTTCAAACGTACAACTTAACTTTTGAAACTTTGTCCATGTTTAGCATGGGAATCCAACTCTTTAACAGTGTAAAAAACTCAGTATGCATGAAACAGCAATTCACCCCCCCTTTAAGTGAAAATTGAACAGGTTTCTAACATTAGCACAGGAATAGATCAGGCTATACACACACACACACACACACACACACACACACACATAGAACATGTCAAAGAAATTAAACCAAACATCTTATAATCACTGTAGACTTTGCTGAAATGATGGGATATCAAACATCTCGTATGCAAGTTATTTTGGCAAAAAAAATTAAAGGCTAGAAGTAGTCATGTCAAAGCAATAACTAAATCAGAATACTCAAAAATATTACAAGAATTAATTGCTTTCTTTACCGTAATTTGCAGATAATTTACTTATTCATGTGAATAAAACTTGTAAAAATTAAAATTAGGCTCCTCATACGAGCTATAAAACAGCTCCTCATACACGCTTCAACCCGTGGAAAGACACGTTCAGGACAAGAAGTGTCTGTGTCACATGTCAAGGTTGAGGATTCATGTGGAAAGAGCTTTTTGTCGCATTAAAAAGTTTTTGTTATTTTGTTATTTTGTTATTTTGTGAGCAACACTCGCCATAAACTTGGTGAAGCGAAGATCAAAAAACACAGTTGAAACTGTAGATACAGTTCTATTGGTTTGTTCTGAATTATCTAATTTGGACAAGTCATTAATTCAATAAAAAATACATTAGACAGACACTGACAAGTGTTGGAAACCTTTTCTTTTATTATTGAATGATTGTGTACAGAATGAACATCAGTGGCAGATTTAACTCATGAAATGTTGCACTGTGTTTATCCTTATTTAGATTTTTATTGGATTTATGTTTGATCCTTTGAATGATTATTATTTTCTAACTATCTACAATTATTTGTTAATGAGAATAGCAATAGATTGTCCTGCAATAGATTCAATGTATTTCACAACAAAATTAGCAATTTTAACAAATTATTTAGAAGGCTGAGGATGAGTTCACATTTAGTTAGATTATGATGAACACGCTGAACTGGACCGGGTTTCCCGATAACGATGTATCTTAGCTCTTAAGAGCGCTTTCTACGTGCAAGATTTCCCAAAAATGCACTTAAAGGAGAACTCCGGTCAGTTTTAACATTGAGCTCATTTTCTTGTACATTTGGAGTGCTGTCAATACAGAGAACAGCGACAGAAATCGGTGTTGCCTACACCGTGTTATCCTCTTTTTAAAATTTGCACCCTGTTGACTTCAATGGGGCAAGTACTAAACCTGCTTTTAGCCTCTTAACATCCTTGATGTGTCATTACAAGCAATCAAGACAAGTGTTTAAAGCACCAACAGGCGAAGGCACTGACAAAATGGCTGAACCCCCCCCCCCCCCCAAAACAAACAAACAAACAAAAAAAAAAAAGAAAAGATACCTTTCAAAATGATGAAATTAATGTCCTTTTAGAGGAGATAGAGCGAAACAAAGATGTAATTTTTAAAGATTTTTTTTTTTTTGTTCATTCGTTTAATTTTGATTAAAATTATTAGATCAGATTAGGCTATTTCTATTTTTTTGTTTTGTTTTCTGACCTTTTTAATTATTTAATTTATACATTAATTTAACCAACAACAAAAAAAGAGTAATAAAGTATACAATAAAGTACAATCAAAACCATTGCATTTGAATAAAGTTAAAGGTGTAATCTGCCGGTTGTCCTGCAGGTGTCCTCATAAATCTGTCTTCTTACGATGCACTTGGGGATGTACGATTACTCCAGTGCTGCGTCCCAGTCCACTTTTAGACACGCACTTGCGAACTTCCCTAAGCACTTCCCCTCGGGGGAATCCCTGCCGCCATTTTGAAGTGCGTTCCACTTCGTGAAGTAGACGAGGGAAGTTTATATGGACAGACCCTCATTCCCTCGATTATGACTGAGGGAGCGAGTCTACTTCATATGTACACTTCAGGCACCTATATGTCCCTCAATGCAGTGCGATTGTGACGTCACCACAGATCTCGTCTAATCACCACAACAAACAACTCTATTATATATTAATTCAAAATTATTATTTTTTAAAACAACCCAAACACACCTATAAACATTTGGATGCTGCATTAAACAAATTCTTAAAGGGAAAAATAAATAAATAAATAAATCAACTCCACAGCTGATCAAGGGCTTAGGCGTTCCAGCTGCAGTTTCTGCCAGTAGTGGGCACTTGTGCAACGTAAGCAATGACGAACATCCGAGTGAACGAGACGGAGGGAAGTTAGCAAGTGAAGGGCATGACAATTTTGTGTTGCGTTCCAGTCCAAAATTGTCATGCCCTTCACTCGCTAACTTCCCTCTGTCTCGTCCACTCGGATGTACGTCATTGCTTATGTTGCACGAGTGCTCACTACTGGCGGAAACTGCAATGGGCTGAACTGAACGTCCTAAGCCCTTGATCACTTGGAATTAGCTGTGGAGTCGATTTATTACTATTTTTTAAACTATTTTTCCCTTTAAGAATTTGTTTAATGCAGCATCCAAATGTTTATAGGTGTGTTTGAGTTGTTTTAAATAAAACAAATTAGAATTAATATATAATAGAGTTTGTTGTGGTGATTAGACGAGATATGTGGTGACGTCACAATCGTACTGCATTGTGGGACATATAGAAGCCTGAAGTGTACATATGAAGTAGACTCGTTTCTATTTTACATTTTTCACAATTTCTATTTTATTAGACATTTCTATTTTAAACAAGTGACATTCTCTCAGTTTAATTCACTAAATGTCATTCATTATCAACTCAAATAATAATGTGATTTTACATGTTGTGTGAATGACTGAACTTCTAGCAACTTCTGCTTTAATGTATACTATGATGTGTTTGTGAACAGTAGATATTGAGTATTGAGTAAGTGTTGATCTGTTGTTGTTCTGAACAGCTTCAGTTCGTCTGTTAAAGTCACTAATGTTCTGCTGATGGAAATCAGTGTTAATAAATCAGAGATGATTAAATGAGCAGCTGATGGAGTTTATCAGATCTGAGTTTTACATTTAACATTCAGACTCTTGAAACTCTTCAGGAAACAATACGGCTGCGTCTCACATCAGATATTCAGAGGAGATATTGATCTGAAGAAGTACTAAGGTATGTTCTGTGTGAATGAATGTGTGGATTTATTTTCATCTTCTACAGAAATGACATCTTTCAGTGGCTTTTAAATGAGGAAAACACATTATCCTGAGACTCATGATTGTAATGCATGTATGAGTGATCTGAGTTTGTCATATTGTTGAATCAGGAGCTGATGGAGATTTGCCTGATATGAAACATCATCATCAGCTTCTGCTAACAGAAGAATCCAGAAACACAGTCTCTGGGAAGAACATCCATTATTCCCTGTTTCTAACTCTATCAGAAAGAGAAACAGAGAGATCTTCTGTGTGAAACGACAGATGAAGCACATGATGGAGAAAGCGGAGAATAAAAGTGATTCTGTCATAAACTCATCATCATAATCACAGGCTGCTTTATGATATTAAAGCTGGAAGCGTCACAGAATTCACTGGAACTAAAGAGATCTTGATTCTGATCAAACCATTCAAACCTTCAGAATAATATCAAAACAGCAGAAGTCATATTTTATAGTGACGCACATTTGACATCTTTGTGTTTGACTTCAATAATGATTCCCTTCAAATTACAACTTGTTGATTTTCATATTCCCTGATGAACTGAAATCTGGAAGTGTTTTCATTTGTTGCTGTAAAACACATTTTCATCTGTAGCTTCTTTAACTCTGCTGTGATTCTGATGATCTCCTGTAGAGGGAGACACGAGACTGCAGGACAGGGGCAAAGGGCAATCTGGAGCCGCTTTAGTTCACATGTTTAGTTTTATTTTCACTTTTATGTTTATTTGTATAGTGCTTATACATACTGTGACAAAGTAACATCCATAAATCAGAAATACACAGATAATACAATCATGAGTTACAGTGGTTAACGGCTCATATTCATTTAGGCAGAAACAATGAACACATTAAAGATGATTACAGTATATTATCTTACAGTATTATACAGTATTGTACAGATTACAGTATATAGATGATGATGTGTTGATTCATTGGCCAATCAGTGATGGCATGATGTCATTTCCCTGCAGCTCGAGAGTCGGTCATGTGACATTTCCAGCTCAGGTGATTGGCTCGAGTCAGTCCAGCATCAGAACTCTTTACAATATGCATTAAAGACAACATCCAAACACTATCAAATATAATGTTGCCTTCAATATGAAAGTGAATATTACTTGCTTGTAGCAATTATTAAAAATATGTACAATATGTAAAATAAATATAAATAAATGAAATAAAACTAGATGAAAACTAACGGGTGTCTGAGAGTAATACTGTTTCCTCACAGTCAGAAAGTCCCAGTTTGAGCCCTGAAGTAAGAGTGTGTGTGTGTGTGTGTGTGTGTGTGTGTGTGTGTGTGTGTGTGTGTGTGTGTGTGTGTGTGTGTGTGTGTGTTTATGTGTTTGTGTGTTTATGTGTTTATGTGTGTGTGTGTGTGTGTGTGTGTGTGTGGCATTTGCTTGTTCTCCTGGTGTGTGTGAGTGAGGATAGGAAACAGTGTGTGTGTGTGTGAGAGAGAAAGCTTCATCAGTCACTGTCATCAGAGGAAGAGAAACAGTGTGTGTGAAATATTTACAGTAGATCAATACTATTGATTAGTGATGGAGAACAATGAGAGTTCAGACTGAGAAAGAAGATCTTGATGAGTGTGTTTGTGTTCAGAAGAGTGTGTAGAAGATTCCAGAAGACACGAGTGAACAGATGAAGATGATGAAAATTATGATGATGAAGATGAAGATCAGTGATCATGATGATGATGATGTTCAGGTCTTCAGCTGCTGATGGATGTCAGTGATGATGATGATGAACATGATGAAGGGTTTGATGAGAATCTCTCCTCAGTTTTGACATCAGAATCAAACTTTACAGGCTCGTCTGGATCACAGGAGACTAGAAATATACATATTAGATTATCATCATAAACATTGCTTTGAATTTATCCATTTATTTTTCTTAATAACTTTTTTGTCAATTAAACACAATCTGTAAATGTTTAATGACTGCAGAAAGTCAGTCTGATGAATTTGTCTGAATGTGATACTTTATAACAGGAGAGAAAACAACAGTAAATCTAATAAAATGTGATGAAGGATTAAAGTTCAGTAATAATCAAACACTCACAGTGTGGCTTTAGTTTCTTCATACTGTCACATCTAACAAGTCTCTCTCCTCTTTCCTCTGGTGATTCACTGGTTTGTGTCTCATTTCTGTCCTCCATTTTTCTCTCAGTCTTCTTGTTTTCTGCTGATCTGTGATTTCTGCTGATTTTCTTTCTCCTCTTCATTTGAATCTGTTCAATCACACAGACAGAGTTTCATTAAAGCGATATAACATCATATCACGAGACATCAGATCAACTCCTGATCAACATCTGCATGAGCTCAGTGTTATTACAGCATCTCAGATTAACTCTACAATATTCACAATAATCAATGATGAGGAGAAATGACAAATATAGAAATGTGAGTTTATGTGTGAGTCCTGATAATAAACATCTTTCTCTTCTCACCTCATGTTTGATCATATTTGATTCATCAGAACGACACTTTACAGCTCCGACTGGATCAACAGAGACTGTAAATGAAGAAAACAACCCGTTATCATCATAATTATAATACAGAGACTGAACTGATGATATAGACTCAGATCATCTAACAGAGAACATGCACTTAAAATATAGAATTTAAAACATTTGTGATAAAATAGCAAATAATCCAGTCATATGAAGATAAAGCTCCTCAGTAAAGATGAGAAATGAAATATGAAACATGTTTCTCGCCTGTGAGAAGAAGAGAGATGTAGAATAATCCAGAGTTTATTAAATCACACTGAATATATAAAGATAAAGTCCTTCTTCTGTAGTTTGTGATGGTCCAGATATATTCCTGTCATGCATTCATTTCTCTTGTTCAGATTCTGCATAAATCTATTAGAAAAAAATACAGAGATATAATATATAGTTAAAGTGAAATTTCACATTTGTTATACATATTTATAATACATATTTATCTTTCAGTTTCACTACAATACTTTGTACACTAACATCTCTGTTCATAATTAATATCTAAAAATACTCTCACAAAATGTTAAAGATGAAAGTGTTTAATTACCTTGTGATGATCTGGACAGAGAGAAGCTCCAGTGTTACTGAGAGTCTGAGGAGCAGAACTGACTTTATACACTTACTAACGCCCACGCACCCCTTTCGTTCATACACTTAACGCCCACGCACCCCTTTCGTTCATACACTTAACGCCCACGCACCCCTTTCCTTCTTTAGTTTCACACGTCACATTTCCTCCTGAAAGCCATAGCACTAAACCATAACCACAACACAAAGCCTCTGGCTCTGAGTCACACACTGGTTTTGTTCTCTGTGTTGTTTTGCACATTTCTCTCTAAATGCTTGTTTCACACATCAGTAGTTTAACAGATTCCCAGTGTAGAGATGGTAAACTGGTGTTATATGATGATATTGTCTTGATCTGGTAATAACTCTACGCACTGGTCTCGTATCTCTCACGGAGGAGCGGGAATTTTCTTAGCAATGTTAAAACGCACATCAACTGATCACTTTTAGTGTTCATGTAAACACTACATTCAGACTCACCAATCGGAATGAATTCAGTTAGATTGAGACAAAAGGTGAGCATGTAAACAATGAATGGCGACTGCAGGAAGCAAAAGCCGAATCCCGGACATTTTGGACGATCTCGACAGCCGGACATGTCTGGGAAAAAGAGGATGGTAACCCCTACTACTCAGCTTTCTCCACAGAACAAGAGCCTGTTAGCTTAGCTTCCAAAAAAACTGACACAATAGCTGTGTCCCAATGTGAAGACTGCATCCTTCGAAGGCTGCGGACTTCAAACGATGCAGCCTATGCGTCCTCCAAACGACACACCGTGTAGCCTTCGTAGGATTTCCTAATTGACCTTTCGCCGGCCCCTCCCCCAAAACGGCCATTGTCCAATCACACATCATAGCAACCGTTACTATGTGAGCAGGTCCGACAAACATTAGCAAGATGGTGAAGCGTGCGCCCATGGCGTTTGTAAATCGGACACTACGGAGATTGTCTGGAGGAGTTGTGGTCTTTCCATTCCCAAAGCCGAAAACACAACGTGAGCGGTGCGGCCGGTGCCAACAATGGATAAAACAGTGTGGACATTACGAACATTACGAAGCATAAATACGTCTGCTGGCTGTGGTATCGATGGCTTTAACGTTACTTAAAGTTTTTTTTGTTTTGTTTTTCTGATCTGAAAAACTATCCTATCTGTAACTCAAAAAACATAATATTGTCTGAAACGCGAGTTTTATGATCAGTTGCCCCACTAATAAATATTATGGTCTCAACCGCGATTTTTGTGATCTGTTGTCCCCCTAATAAATATTATGGTAAGTGCATTATGAAAGACAATCAATGAAAGTTATTTAGATGCAAATTAAGGCTATGTCTGGTTAAACAGTTATTGTGTGATTTCGTTTATTGTGCTTTGTCAACTTGAAGCATGAATTTGAGAAAGAAAATCATTTTTGGAAGAAAATGCACCACATACTTTTGTCAATGATATAACGTTAGGCCTAAGTTATAGCTAAAATATTGTAAAAGCTTTCAGTTCACCTGCCTAATTGTAGTTGAAAAGTCAAATTAAGCTTGATTAATGATATACTGTGACTGATCAAATAAACTACAGCATCGGGAATATAACTCCCATGTGTTTTGCAGCATTTAAAATTTTAGTCATAGTGAATGCGAAAAAACACACAAGAAATTATTGCTGACAGCACTTTTATTTTCAGAGACAGTTTTTTCTTTCACACAAAAACACAACAGTAAGTGTCTTACAATGCTTTTAAACACTTGTTTCCTTGTTCTTTGCCATAATCACAAATGATGTGTATGAACACCGGTAAGCATTAGCCTCGATAGAGACGTAGATAGTAGTCGTGTCTCCTTCATTGCGTATTTTTATATTATAATATAACTTATCCCTCCACTGCATACTGTAACCCTTTTGCCTCAATCTGGAGGATATCGCGGAGGTATTGCTCCAAAAAAGGTCACTGACACGCACGGGTATACCTCTTTCCGTCATGGCAATCTGTCGCGCTGGTCGTGTTTGACCATTTGTTTGTCGGACGTAGCAACAATAACTAAGGGGGGCGGGGCTCGGCGAAAGGTCAATTGCGCAGCCAGGTGTTCCCGATTACCGCTCCAGACGCCAAGCAACGGTGCGAGAGTATGCTGCCATCCTGACCATTCATTTGATATAATTGAGTAAACAGCTATGGAGCCAGAATTGGCTATTGTCATTTTTATGTTTTATATTTTACTGGAGGACATGGTAAGGATGTTTCAGGTCATGTACTTTGATTCAAATGTTCATTTATATCTTATCTTGATGCGATTTTGTAGGCTAGTGTATTCTTTTTATTATGCACATAAATGGACCTTGGTAAATATATTTACACAGGTTTTCAACCCTATTTGAATATAAAACCCAGTTGAATATAAAAAGTCCAGTGCGAATGTTACTCCCGCTCTTCATCGGCAGCTGTCAGTCACTGTTGCTAGGCGACAAGAACAATCCTCCGTAGGCTAGACCGGTCCGAGCGCTTCAGATGCGGAGCTGTAGTTAGCAACGATTTGTTAATATTGTGACAATAGGCCTACATTTTGTTACTTTAATTTTCAAAATAACCAGTGGTGGTATGTAAGGAACTACATACTTCGTTAATACTCAAAGTGATTTTCCCACACAGGACAGCAACACTACAAAATTATGTTATTTTACAATATGATGCATTGTTTTACATTAAACTACACAAAAGTATATAGTTTAAAAATGTATCAACCTTGAAAATATTCAGAAGTAAAATGCAACATATTATGCAGTAATATAAAAGCAGAACATCATAAAAACCCTGACAAGGTTTTTTTCCTGCAGATTTCCTTTACTTTTACTCTTGATACCTTAAGTACATTAGAGTATGCAAGATAATTTTGCTTAACTAAGGTTTGAAAAATATGACTAGTAGTTTTTCCCCAATGCGGTATTAGTGGTTATTAAAAGTACTTTAGTGTAATAAAGTATCTCAATATTTATTCCATGAGTCAGGAGACCATCCTCATCCCAGATGATGTCCCACCAGCAGAGGCCTTACCAGGGTCTCTATTGAGGAGCCCATCTCGGTCCAGCAGCACACCAGGGTCTCCCACTCAGCTCAATAAAAGTCTAAATCATTTTTCTTATTTTATGTACTGTAAATTTAAATGTTTATGTTGATTTTGATATGTTTAACGTATGTTGTAAATAGTTGGGGGAAAAACGTTATAGAAGAATTTGTTTCATGTAGAAATTATGACTGTCATTACAAAAATAAACAATGTCCAGAGCAATGAATTCTCTTTTATTTACACATTTAAAGTTGCATTATTTTTTTTTTCCTTTTAAAAAATATAAGTGAAAAAAAGTTAAACAAGAATATATATATATATATATATATATATATATATATACATATTTCTCAATCATTCTTTCAAGAAGAGAAAACAGCCTGTCCATCCTCTCCTGTGCTCTCCTCGCCTCTGCAGTCATGTCTTCTCTAATCAAGTCCAAAAACTCGTCCTCTCTGTCTCGCCTTCTTCATGGTGCTGATGCTGGTGCTGCTGCTGCTGCCTCTGGCTCCTCCTCTTCTAGGTCAAACACTGCTGAACTCGGCCCTGGTGTGTCCTCAGGGATTGAGGCAATGAGGGTGCAACGCCTCTGTCCCAACATCTCATCCATGAGGACAAACCAGGGCCAAGTTGCAGCAGTGGGTTTCCCACTCACACCATCACCTGTCCCAGGACACGTGCAATCCTAAGGCAGAGCAAATTAACCATGGCTTGTTAACAACAACAGCAGCACAATACATCTCAGCAAAGATGTGATCTCAACTTTCTTACTTTGTATTTTTAAAATCATATTCATATTCAGAAATCATATTCATGAATACTCAAATTTGGTTAAAACCTTTGTAGACATGGCTTGCATGACAGCACTACAAAAACACATACAAGTGAAACCCCATTGCCTTATCTACTGCTTTTCTTATGCTTGTGGGCTTTATAGGGTGAGTGATATTTCTTATTTACACAAGTTAGACAGACTACTGCAAATATTACAATAAAATTTAATTTATTTAGTTTATTTATTTTTTTAATTGCAGTTTAATAAATTGAGCCATCTGCTCCTTGCTCCCTGAAACAATTATTAAACTAATATTAGCACAAGTTTTGCCTCAGACCACCTGACAAATGAAGCCACGCAATGGTGACGAAGGAGTTAAGATGAAGTTTATAAGAAAGAAAAACTTGTGGCTTTTAACTGTGGTTTCACTAGCTATTTGAGTAAATGAAAACATAATACTTACATTTAAATGTGAATTTGCCGTCCACCAGCGAACTCTCGGCCGTCATTTTATTATTTTTTTTTTTTATAAAAATGCTGTCGTCACCGGCGCGCGATGAATTATGGGGTAGGAAAGTCCGCTAAGTGTCCATTTATGTATCCTTCCTTTCACGGGGAAACGAAGGGTGCATTTGGCGTCGCTTTAGCCTTCGTCGCGCCGCGATGACGCAACCGGCCTTCGAATACGGCCTTCGGAGGATGCAGAATTGAATTGGGACAGCCTTCATCACGCCGCGGTGACGCAATCGGCCTTCAAATGCGACCTCTGAAGTGTGCAGCCTTTGAATTGGGACATCCTTCGTTGCTCCGCTGTGACGCATTCGGCCTTCAAATACGGCCTTCGGAGGATGCAGACTTCACATTGGGACACAGCTTACGTGTACATTCTGTGAGTGAGATCCCACCCTCTATGGGCGGGTTGAACACATGCGGGACAGCTCCTCCTACTGGCTGGAGTCTCTCGCCTCTGGCCAAAAAAATCCTCCAATGACGGAAAATGACGATTTTTGCATCATCGGAGGATTTTTTCCAGACACAAAATGCATAAATCTCTCGTCTCAGGGGGATATGAGGGAGGGAAGCACAGTAATTCGAAAATACTACAGGTTTTCTATTAATCCAAAGCTTAATGCTAAATCCTGAAGTATCCCTTTAACACACTCTGGCAACAATATACAAACATAATTTTGTCTGTAAGAAATATATAGTTGATTATTAATAAGCATAACAGTGGAAACTACAGACCCACTTTTGACACACAATAACACTTTACACTCAAACACAAGCTCTTCTTTCTGCTCAGTCTTTATCAGCAGTAAATATTTACACATCAGAGTAAAGTTGTAAGTTGTTACTGTATTATTCACAGTTTTCATGTAATAGATTCATGTATCCTGTGACAAGCAACATCTCTCGGGTTTACAGAGTAAAGGATGTGCTGAGGTGTGCTGACATGCTGAGACAGTCTTGAAGCTCATGGTACAGGAAGTGAGTGCTTTGAATCAATAATGCCACCACAATGTGGTTTCAGTGCTTTCCAACCGAGCAGAGACGTATATCTCAGTACCACTGGAACCTCTTTAGCATGTAACCTGATAATACATAAAACATGAAAATAAGTCTTTGCTGCTCAACAATTTTATATTTCATTGGAGTAATTGAACAAACTTAAGGATTAAAGTAAGTCTATGAACTTTGAACACCAACTTTATTTTAACTTATCACACAGAATATTTCTCAGTCTTCATTGTCCCCACACAACCTCTTCTGTTTTTAAATGTCAGGTTGTCATCTAGAGTTCAGCGTTTCGTCTCTCAAACAACCCTTCTGGATAAACAGGTTTTCTCGCACATTCTTCAGAGACTTTGTTTTCTAACCCATAAATGTCTTAGAAATCTCTGCAGTCCTGAATGCATTACATTACACATTATTATTATTTTAATGCTTGACTCTGATTAGTCTGTCAGTCTTTTCTGCAGCACATGAACAATAGTCTGATCAGAAACCTCTCAGATTTCATCAACAATATCTTCACTTGAGATCTGAAGATGAACGAATATCTTACAGGTTTGGAACGACATGATGGAGAGTAATTACTGACAGAAACTTCATTAATGGGTGAACACACACTTTAAATAATCTGCAGTGTGAGATTAGACTGTAAGTTATACTCAGATCTGTTATTTTACTGTAAAAGATGATCTTGTGTGTGTCAGGAGAATAAAGGTCATGAGTGTAACCGGCACTGAAGGAGCCGTGTTCAGTACAAACACACAACTGATCATTTTATGCATTTTATTTATAATAGTGTGTTTGCATCTGGACTTTTATTGCCATGATTAATTCAGTTTTCAGAGAGCCTCACATGAGGAGGATCATATTTAACATGAAAACACAATACTGTCACAACCAGATGGACATGCAGTATTTCACTGATAACTGACATACAGAGAATTTTAGATTCAGAACAAAAGAACTACACAACTATATAAAAATATAACAGCATTTACACACTTACACTATTTACACTTATTCCAAAGCCTAATTAACGGACACAGTTGATTTCTCCCGCTGGTTTGTTCCCTGAGGAAGATTGAAGGTCTGGAAACATTAGTTCATCATGTTCTGTTATGAATGAAGATGCTGTCCGGATCTCCAGAGTCCAGAAGAAACTTTATAAAGAGACACATGCCGTGTTCATCATCATCTTCATCAATATTCACTGAAATATGAATAAAATATTGATCATCTGATCATCAGAGCTGCAGTGATCTCAGAAATGATGGGCAAACATGATCTTACATTAGTTTGAGGCGTCCTCACATCATTGATTCAGATATCATGATCTCAGCTCATGTTTGATCTTCTCTGATGATTCAGATCCACTCTTTACAGGAGTGTGTGGATCCACAGAAACTGTCCATGAAGAAACATAATATTATCTTCAGTTTAAAGAGGGACAGAACAAACACATACAACACTAAAACTGCACAAGATAATAATAATGATGATGATAAAGCTGATAATCTGTTGATGACAGGCTAGGGCTGCACAATTAATCGAATTTCTAATCGCGATTACGATTATGGATGCCACGATTACGTAATCGTTCAAAGCCGCGATTACAAAAAAATGCGTGCATTTAGAGCATGTTGTGAGAGGCAAATCACAACTACTTCAGAAAACCCAGCACAATAGGAAGGAACTACCAGGCAGCGACGTATGTGTAGCCTACACTGAAATAAAGTCTTTCACCTCAGAAAAACGGACGTTCCTGTCCTGTCAGCCGTTATACTGTGCTCGTAGCGCACACTCCTCAATTGCACGCGCAAATGCGGCGGCGTGCGCTGTGTATAAAGTGCAAAGGAAACTACGAGCATGCAACGTTGTTATGTTGTAAATTGGTAAGTCACAAAAGTAAAATACCAATAAATCACGTTACTGGTACGTCGTGTGTTAGCTGAGAAGGATTTGCATGCAGGGATGATTTTCATTCTATTCACCAGGAGCAGTTTCCATGTTTCATTAACAGTTCTTGTTAGTATTGTGTATCACCATGGTAACTGTCGTTTTAATATTAACCCACTGATCTATATAATGACATTCTATATAGATCAGTGTATTAACCCCAAAATGCCACTTTATTTTCACTTTGTGTAATTTTTTATATTTTAAATGACTGTGGTGGCTCATACCAACATTGTATTAACAAAAGCTAGTTTGGGACTGATATTTAATAGCTTTAGCATAAGCCTAATGTTTATTTCTTAGTAGTCTTTACTATTAGTCATATTCTTACAATTTATGTGTATGTTAAGTAAAGGGGGACAGTGTGTGTGTTCACAATTTTTAAGTAAACATGTATAATAATATGCCTATATATATTCAATGTAAATTGTGATAATCGTAATTAATAATCGCAATTACAATTTCAAGGGAATAATCGACAATTATGATTTTTGTCATAATCGTGCAGCCCTATGACAGGCAAATGAAGATTTACTTCTGATGAAACGAGACACTGACACTGTTTTCATCTTTAATACTGTAAAGCTGCTATAAAATAATAGTGACGTGTTCAGATGCTTTTCTTATGGTTTATTAAAAAAAACTTGCAGTTTCCTCATTTTTATTGTGTTTATTGAGTTATTGAGAGGAAAGCGCAGCACATATTCACATATTCATCTACACATCACTCTCAGCAGTCTGGATGTTGTGTACTGTACAAAAGGCCCTCAGTGAGTCAGTGAGTTTAGTTTAGTGAAGTATGTCCACTAGATGGCAGCTTACTCTCACTATTGAGTGCTATTGGTGTTTCTTTGCGGTTAACCGAAATCCAGTTTTATCAGCGTGAAACAGTATGTTAGAGCTATGTATTTGTAATAATAGGCTACACTTTACAAATTATACATAGGCTACACAACAGATATGATTATTTTGCATGTTCGTTTTATTTTCAGACCATTAGTATTATATGTTCTGGCATCTAGCCTATGTGTCCTCGCCACTGGTTTGCCATATCAACCATTACAAGTCAGTTTAATAAAAGTAAAGGAATAATCATATATCAGGAGACCACATATGACATCATTAATCACAATATTAATCAGAGCAACTTCCATTTGCAGAATTAACACAAATATGGACACATTCAATGGCATATAGTTCAGAAACACAGATGATTCCCTCAAACATTTACTGATTGAATTATGAGTGATTGTTTTACTCACAGGTCGGTCTAAAATCATTCAAGCTGCTCCATCTGACAATCTTCACAAGCTTCATGTTTTCAGTGGTTTGTGTCTTCATCTCTCTCTCTCTCTGCATGTGTTTACTCCTGGTTTCCATCTACTGTAAATAAAGAAAAGAAATAAAGAAAGTGAAAAGTCAAAGTTAACGAGCTCCACAAAAGTGATTCATTCCGCTGGGGTTTTCACAGCATATATAGCCTACATATTCTCGTCATTAGAGCCCTTGGCCAATGACAGTTCTGTGTGAAGCTCACACACCAATCGCAGTTCCTGTATCAAAAACACATTCCGCTGAAACACGAGCTGCCATGACACGCCTAGGCTCAGGTGAAGCACCGTCGCTGTGGCTCTGCCAGGGTAAACTAGCCTTGTCTAGACACACTCTAACTCCACCCACCCAGAGCTTGATGTGCTGTGGTGTGTGTGTGTGTGTGTGTAGTGAGTGTTTAATCTGTTGTTTTCAACCATAGACTGTAAAAAAAAAAAAAGTAAATATAATCATCAGAGATGCACGCCATTACATTTTGAAATAGGCAAGCTTCGTTGTCTTGATATTGTCTTGATCTGGTAATAACTCTAGCTGCTGTATTTTGCACTATAACTGTAGTTTGTTGATTGATAATGATCAGGATAATCTAGTAATGCATTACAGTAATCCAGTCATGAACGCTTTATGAGCTTTTCTGCATCAGAAACATGTTCTGTATTTTGGTGTTTCTGAGGTGAATAACGCTGAAGGATCAGCCAGATCTTTAACTGGACATGATGAAGAAACACACACTGATGCAGATTGTTTACAAGAGATTCTGTGGACAGGATTATGGCCAATCAATAATATCATGTTATTAATGATTATCAGCATTTATTATAAGAACATTACTGGTCATCCATATCTTTAACACACTCTGGTAACTTGGATAATATACAAATGTCATTTAGTATAGTTGATTATTAATAAGCATAACAGTGGAAACTAATCTCATGTTTTCTAATAATTTTTACAAACCCACATTTGACACACAATAACACTTTACACTCAAACACAAGCTCTTCTTTCTGCTCAATCTTTATCAGCAGTAAATATTATTCAGTTTTCATGAATCTTTTATTATTCAGTCAGATTTGTGTCATCAGCTCTTCCTCTGCTCTAACATCATTTACTCATTTTATCCTCATGAAGTTGATCATGTAGAGAATAACACTGGATCATCTGAGCCTCATTCAGACACATCAAATTTGATGTGTGAAGACTCACTAAATCAGTTCATTCTCTCTCTAGTGATTCTCAAGTTTTTACATTAGGAAGAAAGGTGGTTTAAGTAACTTTGCTTATTAAGTCATTATTGTTGGCTTCAGAAACTCTTGATCTATTGACAGAGTAACAGAGTAAAAGTGTGTTACTGTAACTGTGTGTGTTATTGTATGTTCTGTATTATATGAGGTATTATTTCTATATGTTGACCAATAGGCCTGTGTTTCAGTGACCTAGAGATCCAGAGCTGACGACTGATATAATGATGATTCAATGACATATAATAAATTAAATATAATTTGTACAGACAGTTAAATAGCAAATATCAGCTGATTTATCAGTCATTATTTCATACAGTCATTGGTCAGCTTATAAACTGAACAGAACTGTGCTGAATGTAATAGAGATGTTAAAGTGTGTACAATCTATGAACGATGTCAGTATTTGTGTCAACACTCAGGCACTTTCATTCACTTCTGCACACACTGAATGCTGGTGTGTTTAGTGTTTACATTCTCCACTTTCACAAGATAAGCTGTTGTAAGGGTGGATTTCCAGCAGATATTCAGGCTAAATGACCGTCAAATCACCAAAGAAAAGTTATAAGCAAGATGGCAGAAAACTGTACAGTTCTTGTCTATCATCACCCACTGCTACTCACCAATGACAGAAATAAGCGCAGTTACAACAGATATTGATGATATTACTTTACTTACTTACTTACTTTATTGTCTGATCTCTGGGAAATTTGTCTTAGCCCTCACCAGTCATGCAGTAAAAACTTAAACATGAATCTGGAGTCTCAGGTGTGTTCCCTGTTTCTTCACCAGATGTTTTATTTATGTCTGTATGATTTCTGTCATTATGTTTCCTGTACAGTTTTATCAGAAGTGATGTGTTTCACAGAGGATGACGTTTAAACAAACTCAATAAAACTGCATAAGTTGCTGCGCTTCAGAGTAACTTCAAGAGAAAAGATCTATTAGACTTTTTAAGACGGGTGAAATTACATTAAATATATCTGCACTGGCTTCAGGAGGTTTGTGGAAGATTTCCATAGACAGTATTTATATATCTAAAAAAAAAACAAAAAAACGGTGATATGTAGCATTTGATTTACGGTACAAATACACTCTTAAAAATAAAGGTTCTTTATTGGCATTGATGATGCTTGAAAAATCTTTAACATCTTTCAATTCCCCAAAAGCTTCTTTTTAGTGGAAAAAGAAAAACATGGAAAAATAAACTTATATAGTTTATATAATAAGATTATTAAAATGTTCTTCAAACTAAGAAAAATCACTGAAAAGTTCTTCTGTAACATCACAGTTTATTATCAGTCCAAAAGACTTATCATTCACTCAATCCTAACCTCATGAACAGTTAGCAGCAGCTTCTCATCACCATCAAGTTACAAAAACTGAAGAAATCCCTCTTAGTTGTGTGTGGGTTACAGATATGCAGATGTTATCGTGTTTGTGAGCTATCTCCCTTTTTCCAAACAAGAACAGATTCCAAGCTGAACAGATTGATTTTATCTCAAAGACCTCATGAAAACTGCTAACAAAATAAAACTGTGATTTACCTTACAGAAGAACAGATGATTAATTTTTAAGGCTGTTCGCTTAATGTACAGTACGTCAGAATACAGTATCATTAGAGGAATGGTTAAAATGCTAGAGACAGATCACTGAAGATAAGCCTCTTAAATACCAGAGAAGAAAAGAGCGGAAAAACTGAAAGAAAACTGTGTAATATGTGGAACAACATCTGCAGTGTTTCCACAAGACCAGCACTGCGTTACAGGCAGTCGAGCTTCATTTAAACAAAAAATAAAACCAATTAAATGAAAAACTATCAATATGAATCTGTTCTCTCGTGATGAAGAAATAACACTTCTTTTTTTTTTATTAAAAATTTACTTACAAAATACAAAAGTGAAGAGCCATAAGCCAGAGAAGAGAGCCAGAGGTTCAGGGACTGAAAAATATTACATCACATTAGAATTCAGAGAAAGAAATAAAAATAAATAAATAAATAAATAAATAAATGAGGAAATATCAATTAAAAACAATTCTCCCCACAAAACATAAAATAATAAAAATAAAATAAAAATTATACAAAAACGGCAAACCAAACCCTATATATATATTACAATGAACTAATGCATTGTCAAAGTTTTTATGTATGATCACAAAAAAAAAAAAGAAGAGATGTAAGATAGTCTCTGGTTGTGAATCACAAAAAGTACAATTTGTATCTATACTTAATTTAAATTTTGACACCATGAGCGTTTTGACAGGATAATATCGATGAATACGCTTAAAATAAATCTCATTGACCTTATTTTCCATGTGAGGGACATTCCAAACCTTCTTCATGAAATATTTTCCACTAATGTGTTCAATTTTGTAACAATCATTGAGAAAAAGAAAATGAATATCTCTGTTATTTTTTAATGTAGATTTAAAACACATCCTGCCTACACGTGTCAGCCGGGTCTGGGAGAGGAATTAAATTATGGCCCTTAAATAGCAGAAGGACACCATTAGGGATAGCGCCAAATACAGTGGCAAACTGCTTTGGAGTAACAGGAATATTATAGTGACAGAGAAATTCTTGATATCGAAAGTGAAAGTTTGCATGTGGCGTTCCAGCAGGAGTGTGTGGCCAATCCCTCAAGCATGAGCTGCACTAAACGTGACTTTACACTGTGTTTATTTCTCCGCGAGAGAACAGATTCATATTGATCGTTTTTCTTTGTTTTATTTTGTATGTATAAATTACAGTAGATGGAAACTAGGAGCAAACGCATGAAGAGAGAGAGAGATGAAGACACAAACCACTGAAAACATGAAGCTTGTGAAGATTGTCAGATGGAGCAGCTTGAATGATTTTAGACCGACCTGTGAGTAAAACAATCACTCATAATTCAATCAGTAAATGTTTGAGGGAATCATCTGTGTTTCTGAACTATATGCCATTGAATGTGTCCATATTTGTGTTAATTCTGCAAATGGAAGTTGCTCTGATTAATATTGTGATTAATGTTTTCATGTGTTCTCCTGATAAATGATAATTCCTTTACTTTTATTAAACTGACTTGTAATGGTTGATATGGCAAACCAGTGGCGAGGACACATAGGCTAGATGCCAGAACATAAAATGGTCTGAAAATAAAACGAACATGCAAAATAATCATATCTGTTGTGTATTTATAATATGTAAAGTGTAGCCTATTATTACAAATACATAGCGCCTCTAACATACTGTTTCATATAATACTGTGCTGGTGCTGGATTTATATTAATAACAAAGAAACCAATAACACCCAATAACAGCAGACACAGTGATGAGTGAGAGTAGACTGCCACCTAGTGGACATAATTTACTACAGTAAAGTACACACTCGACTCACTGACTCACTGAGGGCCTTTTGTACAGTACACAACATCCAGACTGCTGAGAGTGATGTGTAGATGAATATGTGAATATGTGCTGCGCTTTCCTCTCAATAACTCAATAATCACACAACAAAAATGAGAAAACTGCAAGCTTTTTAATAAACCATAAGAAAAGCATCTGAACACGTCACTATTATTTTATAGCAGCTTTACAGTATTAAAGATGAAAACAGTGTCAGTGTCTCGTTTCATCAGAAGTAAATCTTCATTTGCCTGTCATCAACAGATTATCAGCTTTATCATCATCATTATTATTATCTTGTGCAGTTTTAGTGTTGTATGTGTTTGTTCTGTCCCTCTTTAAACTGAAGATAATATTATGTTTCTTCGTGGACAGTTTCTGTGGATCCACACACTCCTGTAAAGAGTGGATCTGAATCATCAGAGAAGATCAAACATGAGCTCTGATGATCAGATGAGCAATATTTGATTTATATTTCAGTGAATATTGATGAAGATGATGATGAAGACGGCATGTGTCTCTTTATAAAGTTTCTTCTGGACTCTGGAGATCCGGACAGCATCTTCATTCATAACAGAACATGATGAACTAATGTTTCCAGACCTTCAATCTTCCTCAGGGAACAAACCAGCGGGAGAAATCAACTGTGTGTTTATTAGGCTTTGGAATAAGTGTAAATAGTGTAAGTGTGTAAATGCTGTTATATTTTTATATAGTTGTGTAGTTCTTTTGTTCTGAATCTAAAATTCTCTGTATGTCAGTTATCAGTGAAATACTGCATGTTTATCTGGTTGTGACAGTATTGTGTTTTCCATGTTAAATATGATCCTCCTCATGTGAGGTTCTCTGACACACACACACACACACACACACACACACACACACACACACACACACACACACTTGCATCATTTACTCCTGCTGTTTTCTGTCTTTATCTGCATTATGTGCATTGTGTGTTTTCCCCGTTTAAGATTCTTTGTCTAAATCAAGTGTTTCATTTCTTTGACACATTTACTGTAACAGTAAACTAAAAACTGAATTAATCATGGCAATAAAAGTCCAGATACAAACACACTATTATAAATAAACTGCATAAAATGATCAGTTGTGTGTTTACTGAACACTTTCTTAACTCATTTTCCCACGGCTCATTCAGTGCCGGTTACACTCATGACCTTTATTCTCCTGACACACACAAGATCATCTTTTACAGTAAAATAACAGATCTGAGTATAACTTACAGTCTAATCTCACACTGCAGATTATTTAAAGTGTGTGTTCACCCATTAATGAAGTTTCTGTCAGTAATTACTCTCCATCATGTCGTTCCAAACCCGTAGCGTAGTACTATATCAGGTAAAACGGCACACATTGCTCTTTGTATTGTAAAATACATTCATGAAAAACAAGATGAAAAAAATCCAAAAGATTTAAAAAAAATGTAGGCTATATAAACTATAAAATGATTTAATGTACAGCGCAGCTGTTTAAGCCAAATAAATGAGGCAGCATCATATGATAGATAGGATAGAACAAGAAAGGCTATTAATAATTTTTTTTATTGCACAAAAGTATGATGATATGAAAGGCTCCAATACAGTGCGGCACAAAGCACTTTGCACTTAAAGGAGAACTTGGTAACTTTTTTAACTTAATAAAACTGTCTAGAAATCATTTGGATGGTTAAACAACCTGTTCTGGTGATACTGGTGACTTTCCCCGCTCCCCACAGCGTTCCCAGGCGGAAAACCAACCTTGCAACTTGGGGACTACCGTCCCGGCAAGATAGAAATTGGAAGTCTCGTGAGAAGCGGGAACGAGAACGAGAACGAGCGCGAAACACGAATCGCTTTACGGCAATTCAACATAAACACACACGCATGCATGATGCATTACCAGATTACCCACCTCGGTAGACATAGCTCCACACGATACAGTTGGCTTGCTCCGATCAAAACAAACGCACATGAGCAGCGGTAGAGAGGGGGAGGAGGCCGCCGCAACTGAGTTTTTTACGACCGTGTTGTGAAATATACGCCCCCCCACAGCTGTAGGGGGAGCTCGTGGGGAAAACATGCGACAACTAAAGGGAAAATCAGCGAAGAAGTGACTAGAGTTTAACTAGACGCGATAAGATTCCAGCGACAAATAATTTGTCTCTCCACACTTGTCTGAACACTTATAATATAGTGCACGGAAACTTTATGGTGCTTTATAATCTTTGTGTGGCTTTTGTGGGGCTTAACAATAACACAGAATAGCCTACACACAATATCGGATTTGGATCGTTCGTCTGACCGAGACCCGATCCGGCAAAGAATGGTAGAATCGGATCCGATACCGATAGGATACTGAGTATCTGATCGCACCGGTGCATCCCTACTACAAACTTCAATAATGAATGAATAATAATAAAAAAAAAAACTCTTCACAAAATAAAGATAAAAGTTTTAATTACCTTGTGATGAGCAGAAAAGAAGAAACATCCAGTGAGTGCTGAGATCTGAGCTGATATTGAGCTTCAGTGCGTTGAGTTTTATAACCCATGTGAGAAAAAAACAAGAGAACAGAAATTCTCTGAACAGAGAAGGGCTCCAGTATTCTCAGAAAAGCAGACCTGAGGAGGTCGTGCTTGAGGGTGCTCGCCCACTGATCTGGTGACTCCCATCTCTGTCCTGCTGAGACCTGAACTTCATCCTCATTCAGCTTCATATCACATTTCTGATTTCACTTTACTGTCTCTAACTGAAACTAAACGCTTTTGAGTATGAAAATCTAGTTGTGTCATTATTGGACAAAGATGGAAACAACTCTACACTACAGATCATTCATTAGACACAATAAATGGAGAAACAGCATCCAGAGTAGAGCATCCATAGTTACAGAAGAAAATGTATATTGTATACACACATATTTTTCAAAGAGGCAGTTAGTTTTCAGAAAAACTAGTTTTTCTGAATTATAAACACAAGTAAAATCAGATCAAAAGCACGCACATCCAAAGCAATATGTTGCTCATTTTCTCGTAGAGCTGGCATTTTCAAAACAGCTCTACGTCTACCCACTGAAATTTCACTCTCAGAAATCTTAGGTTTCACTACTGACAATTTATGTTTGTAATTTCACTGTGTCGTCTGCAAGCTCCCGCTCACATGCACTCTGGTCCTCGGTGTTTTGTCAGCTTGTGAAAGCTGATGGGCTGGTTTGTCGGCAGTGCCGTCCCCGCCCTGTCCTGCAACTGCAGACTGGAAGGGACGCCAGATCGTCCTGTCTGAAATAAATCCTTTGTCTCTTCCTCTACAGAAAAGCATATTCATCATACTGAAAGATAATCAAGACGTTCATATATAGGGCACACAGACAAAACTGTGAATGCATCGCCAGTAGCAGGACTCCTCAGTACAGCTGGCTAAGAAGAGCAGTCTTCATGTACACAGCTATGCTGTTATAGGAAGTGTTTGTGGTGTCAGAAGACTAACAACCTGTTCAAACTTGATAGCTGACTATGATAGCTGATGTGGGAAAGGTTCAGTGGAAGTGAGAGACACAAAAGCAGAGCAGAGGAAGTTTTTTTCATTCTTATGTGCGGCAGCAAATGAGCTGAGGCACGACAACAAGCCACTCGTTTTGTGTCAAATGTGCGAAAGACACTGTTACAGTTCAGAACAAGGCAATATGATTACCATCTCTCGTTCCACAGTCAGTGAAACCTGGATTAGACATGCGCTTCCTTTAAGTTTCGTTGAGGGAGAGATTTATGAACAGAAAACACAAAAGTGCTGTTAGAAACTACACATAGCACACATTACTTGTGTCCCTGCAACGCCTGTCAGCGCGTTCTCACCCGAGCATGTGGATATTATTGTTTTTCTCAACATGAACATATGAAACAATATAAACACTTTATTAGCATTTTTTCCCCATTCGTGCTGCTTAATGCTTTTGTTCTTTATAATTCTTGTATATACATACTGTTTAAAGTAAAATAATACCTTAAAGATATAACATAAGCTTGTTGTGTACAGTATATTGCCTTATTGTAAGCTTGTTCAGAAATGGTAACAAAAAGCGGGATAATAACAAATAAAAAAATGTATGTCATTAAATATAATAAAATGCGAATATTACATTTTTTGAGTCCAAATATTTGAATACAATATTTTTGGAAAAATGCCTACTTTATGCCACCTATGTTAGTCCAGCTTGAGTGTCAGCCTGGCAGTATACAGTAAATAGATGAGCAAAGTTCTCTTTCTGCACTAATGTTGTTGCTGTGCTCTATAAAGAGCTTCAGGCACCGGTGACCTACTGATACTACATCCTGTCCCATTCGTGATACGCATCACCATCCACATGACCGCATTTTCTCACCTCCACCACAAATGCATTTAGAGCTTGTTCTTGGGTAATTTTATAACACATCAGGTTGATGCAAAAAAAGCATTCAAATGCAAATCCTACAAACGTGCTAAAGGGCAGGAGGAAACCTTTACCAGACCATCACACTTACGCACACTGTACACGCAAAAATGTTCTTTCAGGTTTTAATGCAATACAAGTACTATCAAAATGCAATCAGGTAATAGCACATGATCATTAAACTGATAATACCTTGCCCTGGAGAGCTGTACAATTACGTCATACATAATTGTATTGATTTTATAGCTGGATCCATAAAATCAGATGTAAAAGGGTGAAGTAATTTTGGTAATAAGTAATTTAGTAATAAGTAATAACTTACAGACGGGTGGGGAGGGGATGGGGGAGGAAATTTCCATCTGTTTCGCTAAGCCAAAAGAGTTATGATTCAAAGCCAGTCATTGCAGCGAAGGTGATCGAACACAAAGAGTCCCAAGACCACAAAGCTCTATTCAACACACTCTCATTCCACCATAAATGACCCAGTTTATGAAACAAATAGTTGGTTGGTCGGTCCTCTGGTTGAGGATTCTGATTGGTTAACACAGAATTTCAAGCATGTCGTTTTGCTTTTTTATAGAACAGTTGAACAATGGACGCTACAGTTATAATCTGAGAGTGCCTGCTCTGCTCCATAGATTCGCTGTAACCCAAGTCGACCATGAGCATCACTGACAAATATCTTATTTTGTGAAATGTGCGGTCAGTACCCTATGCACTCCCTATGCACAGAGTAGGCGTGATTGCGAATTCGAAAGTGAAAAGTGAGCGCACATTCAAAAGCGTTTTCAATATCCTGTTGATAGATAGCAGCTCCCTGATGCCCGCAAATTATAGGCCTATACAGAGAGCATACGAGAGCACGAATTCAAGCATGCGTTCAAAATATCAATAATACCAGTTTTGTCACAAGTAGGCCTGTCACGATAACTACTTTTTATTGTGCAATATATTGTCCCCGAAATAATTGCAATAAATGATATTATTGCCATTTTAAGACCATTTTATGCCACTGAATATAAATCATAATACGACAGCATAATAATGCAAGTAGGCCTACACACTTTCAAATGACAACAATCATTATTTAGATCACCGAAAATAATACTTAGTTTGTCAAAAAAAACAAACAAAAAAAAAACAGGTATACTAATGTTCAAAAGTTTGGGGTTGGTACGATTTTTTTAAACGTAAAAATCCAGTAAAATAATTGTGAGAAAATAATTTAAAATAACCGTTTTTCTATTGTAATATTTTTTTTTTCATTTAATTTATTCCTGTGATCAAAGCTGAATTCTCAGCATCATTACTCCAGTCTTCAGTGTCACATGATCCTTCAGAAATCACTCTAATATGATGATTTGCTGCACAGGAAACATTTCTTATTATCATCAGTGTTGAAATTATGTTGGTTGAGCTGCTTCATATTTTTTGTGGAAACCATGATACACTTTTTTCAGGATTCTTGATGAATAGAAAGTTTAAAAGAGTAGCATTTATTTGAAATGGACATCTTTTGAACGCGTGGACATCTTTTGAACGCGTTGTTGTCTTTGGAGCTCGATTGATTTATAATTCTTGATTTCTCTCTAAACTCATTTACAACGAACATTTTCTACTTTTCCTCACCTCATAGTTACAACGCGGACTGTTGAGCAGACGTGTCTCAAGCCTAGTGATCCAACGCTGGATACTCTTATAGGTTACGTCCGTGGATCACGGCTGAACGCGTCTTCTCCGCACTCATTTACAAACAAACATTTTTTTTCGCCTATCGTGCGTCTACTCTACACCGTACCACTAAAAAGACGGATTATATCCAAGACTTCAGCCATAAATTAGTATTAATATTGATAGCATCACTGGTAGCGTCGTTGCTAACTTAACGTACTGTCCATCTGTTAAAATGGCGAATATATTAGATGTAAGTGGTCTACCTTTTGGTGCAGGTGAAGACACATTTGAGCTGCACGCGGTGCAGTCTGAGCTGGAAGCTGTTGAGAAACAGATCCACGACCTTTTAGTGAGACAGGCCGAGCTGATAGACCGGCGTTTGGCTCTTGAAACATCACGCGCGGATGCACACAAATCAGAGATTAACGTTACTAACCCGCTAACTCCGACCTCGTCTACTCCGTGCGTTTCTCAACATCGGCGAGCGTCGAGGTCGCGATCAGCCATGGTCTCGTTCACTCCGGCTCCAACATGCCACCACGAAGCCTGGATATTTCCGCAGCGGAAGACGCGAGTCAGGCCTAGACCAAGAAAACTCTCTCCGACCCTCCCGGTTTTCGAGATATCCACACAAAACCGCTTCTCCCCTCTTCGCGAAACAGAACGCGATGCTGTGATCATTGGCGATTCCATCGTTCGACACGTACACGCTACGTTAAATAAAAGTAAGGTGCATAGTCACTGCTTTCCTGGTGCTCGTGTTTCTGAAATCGCCGCTCGCGTTCCCGAGATTCTGAACGATAACGAGCGCGTCGGAACCGTGGTCCTGCACGCGGGAGGGGCAGACATCAGACTGCGCCAGACGGAAGTTCTGAAGAAAGACTTCAGGAATCTGATCGATACGGTACGCAGCACATCGCCTGATATAACGATCATTGTGTCAGGACCGCTTCCCACGTACCGTCTAGGTCATGAAAAGTTTAGTAGATTATTCGCGCTAAACGAATGGTTAATGTCATGGTGCAATGAGCAGAAACTACTCTTTGTAAATAATTGGAATCTGTTTTGGGAGCGTCCTAGGCTTTACCGTGCTGATGGCTTACACCCAAGCAGATTCGGATCGGATCTTCTGTCAGATAACATCTCCAAAATGTTAAATACCTTTTGACTAGTAACCAAAAGTCCAAATCATAGTCTCTGCTGCACCAATTTAACTGATATAAATAGTGTAGAACATTGCATAGAAACTGTGTCTATTCCTCGTTTAGTGAGATTAAATAATAAATCTACTGCAGGATCTAGAAAAAATCTAATTGTTATTAAACCAGAAAATGTTGCTATTAGTAATCAAAAACAATTTCTAAAGCTAGGTCTTCTAAACATTAGATCACTCACACCTAAGGCAGTTATTGTAAATGAAATAGTCACAGATAATAGCTTCGATGTACTTTGCCTTACTGAAACCTGGCTTAAACCAAATGATTATTTCGGTCTAAATGAGTCTACTCCATCAGGATACTCCTATAAGCACGAGCCCCGTCTGATTGGTCGTGGCGGCGGTGTTGCAACAATCTATAGAGATATTCTCAATGTTACTCAGAAAACGGGCTATAAGTTTATTTCGTTTGAAGTACTTGTACTAAATGTTACGCTCTTAGATGCTAGAAAAACATCCCTATTATCTCTAGCCTTGGCTACCGTATATAGACCGCCTGGGCCTTACGCTGATTTCCTAAAAGAGTTTGCAGATTTTCTCTCAGACCTATTAGTTAATTTCGATAAAGCATTAATTGTTGGAGACTTTAATATCCACGTAGATAATTCAAATGATGCGCTAGGGGCTGCGTTTACAGATTTATTAAACTCCTTTGGGGTCAAGCAAAACGTTACCGGACCAACTCATCGTTTTAATCATACACTCGATTTAATTATATCACATGGAACCGATCCAACCGATATAGATATCATTCCACAAAGTGACGATGTCACTGACCATTACATGGTAACTTGCATATTACGTACTCCTGTAATATATCATGCTGCGCCGCGTTATCGATTAGGCAGAACAATCCTTCCATCTACCATAGATAATTTTTCAAATAGCTTATCTGATCTGTCTCAGCTGCTCAGTGAACCTAAACAAACAGATGAACTTGAGGAATTAACTAGCACTATGAGCACCATTCTCTCTGGATCATTGGATATTGTTGCACCCATTAGATTAAGAAAGGTTAGAGAGAAAAGTAAAGCACCATGGTACAACAATACTACGCATGTTCTAAAGAGAGAAACCCGTAATTTAGAGCGTAAATGGAAAAAAACTAACTTAGAGGTCTTTAGAATCGCATGGAAAGACAGTATGTCACGTTACAAAAAGGCCCTAAAAGAGGCCAGGGCTGAGCATCTCCGCAAACTAATAGAAAACAACCAAAACAATCCTAGGTTCTTATTTAACACTGTGGCTAGACTAACAAATAAACAGATGTCTCCTGAACAAAATATTCCGTTCCAGTTAAGTAGTAATGATTTCATGAAGTTCTTCACTGAGAAAATAGAAAACATCAGAACCACAATTGTAAACGTTCAATCCTCAATTGCGTCTTATAATTCAGCCTCAATTATCACCCCGCAAGAACAATTACAATGCTTTACAACTATAGAACAAAAAGAGTTAAATAAACTTATCACTTCATCTAAAACAACAACATGTTTACTAGATCCTATACCAACTAAACTTTTGAAAGAAGTGTTACCTATAGTGGAGGAGCCTCTCCTCAATATTATAAACTCGTCTTTATCTTTAGGTTATGTTCCAAGAACATTTAAACTGGCAGTTATAAAACCTCTCATTAAGAAACCACAATTAGATCCACATAATCTAGCAAATTATAGACCCATTTCAAATCTACCTTTTATGTCTAAAATACTAGAAAAAGCTGTGTCCGCTCAACTGGGCTCTTTCTTGCAAGAAAATGACATCTATGAAAAGTTTCAGTCTGGATTCAGGCCGCATCATAGCACTGAAACTGCGCTTGTTAAAATCACAAATGATTTACTTTTATCTTCTGACCAAGGCTGTATCTCAATACTAGTTTTACTTGATCTTAGTGCTGCGTTCGATACTATAGATCACACAATACTCTTAGACCGACTACAAAACTACACTGGTGTTCAAGGACAAGCACTAAGCTGGTTTAGATCGTATTTATCTGACCGCTACCATTTTGTTTATTTAAATGGAGAAAAATCGATCATAACTCCAGTAAACTATGGAGTGCCGCAGGGATCTGTGTTAGGCCCTCTATTATTCTCAATATATATGCTGCCACTTGGAAATATTATAAGGAAACATGGAATTAGTTTCCATTGTTATGCTGATGACACTCAAATCTATATTTCATCACGGCCGGATGAAAACGCTAAATTATCCAAATTGACAGAGTGTGTTAAAGATATAAAAGATTGGATGACGCGCAATTTTCTTTTATTAAATCCAGACAAGACAGAGGTACTAATCATCGGTTCAAAAAACCACCCACAAAACCTCTTACAATACAACTTTAACATCGTAGGATGTCCTGTTACTTCATCCTCTACAGTAAAAGACCTGGGTGTTATATTAGACTGCAACCTGTCTTTTGAAAATCATATTTCATATGTTACAAGAACAGCCTTTTTCCACCTTAGAAACATTGCTAAGCTACGTAATATGCTATCTGTTTCTGATGCAGAAAAGTTAGTTCATGCATTCATGACCTCGAGACTAGATTACTGTAATGCTTTATTGGCTGGTTGTCCTGCATCCTTAATAAACAAGCTACAGTTAGTCCAAAATGCTGCCGCTAGAGTTCTAACTAGATCAAGAAAATATGATCATATAACTCCAATTTTATCATCACTACATTGGCTACCTATAAAGTTCCGTATTAATTACAAGGTATTGCTACTGACTTATAAAGCCCTAAACGGCTTAGCTCCAGTTTATTTAACGGATCTTCTATCGCCCTATAATCCATTGCGCTCTTTAAGGTCAGTAAATTCGAGGCTTTTGGTCATACCTAGGATATCCAGATCCACCAAAGGAGGGAGAGCATTTTCACATTTAGCTCCAAAACTCTGGAATAGCCTTCCTGATACTGTTCGTTGCTCAGACTCGCTCTCCCAGTTTAAAACTAGATTAAAGACGCATCTCTTCAGCCAGGCATTCATATAATACTTTTAATCTTACAGTTAAATCCGACCTCTAGTTCATAAACGCCAGAGGAGAACTGGCCCCCGACTGAGCCCGGGTTCTCCCAAGGTTTTTTTTTCTCCATTAGGTCACCTGATGGAGTTTTTCGGTTCCTTGCCACTGTTGCCTTTGGCTTGCTCAGTTGGGGATATTTGGGAATATTTAATTTAATTAATCAATCAACGATACTATTGATCAGCATTACCAAACGTGGACGTTCCACTAGAAACAAACATTGATGTATTGTTTTATTACTGTGAAGCTGCTTTGATACAACCTATGTTGTGAAAAGCGCTATATAAATAAACTTGACTTGACTTGACTTGACTTGACATCTTTTGTGACATTCTAAACTGTTTTTACTATCTTTAATGTCTTTAAAATCATACTTACCCCTAAACGTTTGAACTGTAGTGCACAGAAATGTACGTACATGTCAACATATAATTGCACAGCTGTCAATGCATGTTGGAGTGTTACAAACTGTGGCACAAGTTAAAAAAAACATATGCAATGTGGTAACCTGACTTGCATTTGCAAAACATTCTTTTATAAGCCACACAAATGTGTTTGTAGTGCATTGTTTGTTTGTAGAACGAAGGATGTGGGTGATACACTTATTTCAGAGAAAACCACAAAGTTTTAATGTCTTCAGATAACATGCTGTCCAACAATAATACCACCGTATACACACTGGGAACTATATTCTCAGAAGGCGAAGCACTGCTACTTGGGTGGAGTGATTAGCGCAACACTCTGAGCGAACTCTGCTCCTCTCCACCGAGCTTCTCAGGTGCTGCGAGCAAATCACTCCACAGAAGTAGCAGTGCTTTGCCTTCTGAGAATATAGTTCCCAGTATGTATACGGTTAGAAGATGGCTGTGTCTCATGTGACCTTGTTATTCGTACATGCTGTGACTATACAAATCACAACATGTAAATAGGAAAATGTTGAGTTATTTTTTCACTTATTGGGAGCAGTATGCTAGCTGGAGCCGTTTACCTCCAGTCTTTGTGCTAAGCTAGGCTAGCGGTGGGTGCGTCAGACAGAGTTACGGCACGCACGGAGATGAGAAGGGTATGTGTGGACTTATCTAACTCTGGGGGATACGGTGAATAAGCTAAAGTCTCAAAAAGTCGGCGTGATCCTTTAACTATCCCTTTAAAAGCTGTTTACCTGTAAAGTGCTGGTGTACTGGACATGCAATGTTCCTAAATACAAAGTTTTTTTTACAAATACACAGTGTAATTGATTAATAAAATTTTTTTTTGACAATAACATTGTTTGGATTGATTGATTTGCTGTTATTCTGAAGTTGCATTATAATATTATTACCTGTAAATTTATATACTGTAATAACTACATATTATATAAATATAATTATCATTATTAGTAATTTGAAAATTACAATATTTAGTAATAATATATCAATAGATATTACAGTACAATACTGTATAATTAATTACAGCAGAAGCAGAAACATTACAAAAATACAGTAAAAATACAGTAAAGTACTGTTTTGTAGTTTACAGTACTGATCTTGTGTACTGTAAAGTAAATTACAGTACAATTACTGTAAATCAAAATACAGTAACTTGCTGGCAACCTTGCTGCCAGTACTGTACTGTAAAAATACAAGAAAATCATTAACAGTGCACTGTTTAACAGTCTATTGGCACATCCTGTGTGAAAGTGTGAGATCAGCAGGTTATTCACATTTCACAAAAATGTTGTTTGATGTCCCTAAATAATGCTTGAAGCATTGAAGGGAAAATAGCAATGAAAATGATTCTGAATAACAAAGTTGTTCTCCTTTAGCTAGAGGAACTCGTAATGCCCGCTAACGTCTGTCCTATGGAGGGTGAGGCACTTGCAAAAGACGCTGGCATAAACCACATCAAAACGGAAGTTCTTCGGGTAAAACCTGATGGTGGAAACCAGAGTGTGGCAGACCAAAATACAGAGCATGTGTGAGATGGGTTCCTGAGGTGAGTACCTGGAACATGCATAGATCTTCCTGGTGGTGGTGGAAAGGGCTGGGGTGGTCAAAACAGCTGCCAGATGTGGAGCCAGGAGCCCTGTCACATTCTCACACACAATGCACGGCTTGTGAAGTCATCACAGGAAGTGAGGTCAGGGTTCCTGACCCCTCCTCTGAGCTGACAGATATGTAGAGTTCAAACTGGAGTCTCTTGGACTTTTGTAAGATGGATCAATCTGTTTGTCAAAGTATATGGCAGCGAAACCTCTGAATCCATTCAAACTGTTCTAGGGTGTGGGTGTGAATTTATCATTTGAGTATTTACATCTCAAAACATGTCAATCTATCTATGTGTGGAAAAAGAGGCTAAACAAAGTCAACTCAGAGTGGAGAGGACGTGAGGAGGTGGAACCAAAAAAATATATATAGCCAAAAAAAATAAAAAAAACATCTGGACCTCCCCAGCAAGCAAGCGTCTAATAGCCGTCAAAACACAGCCCAGACGTCTAGGCTAAAACAAGGCTAATTTTAGGCTGTCAGTGAAAATCTAATAGACGTTAAAGGAGACATATCATGCTTTTAAATCGTTCCTTTTAACATATAAATCATACATTTGTAGTCTATTTAAAGCGGAACTGCAATGCTTGGGTCTGAATTCCTCATTATTATAGCTCCACAAGCCCCCTTTCTACCCCTTTTCTGATGTGCGTCTGACAGCAACTCGTTTTGGTGCGGTCTCTTTAAATACAATTGAGACACTTCATACCCCGCCCCCTCTCCAGGATGCAGAGGTAACACTCGGTTCAACTCCACCCCGTTCGGCCATTTTTGTAGTTTAATAGCAGAGATACGATTATAGCGGCACAGAAACTTTTTATTCACACGTTATTAACAAAATGTCAACAACGGAAGACTTGTCCAGCCAGCCTTACATGTTCGAGCCAGAGTCGGAGCCGGAGCGAGATGAAAATGAAGACGACGAACCTGCAGAACAACGTCTTCATATGGATGTATCGCAATGGTGTGTTACTGTATTTACACATGAAACTTTGGTCTTCCGACCTTTTACCACCGTGTCGATTTATTTTGATTAATATGTGCGAGGGAGAGAGAGCAAGACAGCGTCTAGTTTGGAGACGGTTTACACTTTCGCCTGGCTCTGAAGAGAGAAAGTGAGCGCGCGCGCGACCGAGTCTCTCTCTCTGCTCGTTCTTTCAGTTAAACATACGCCCTGTCACAAGCGCGGCAGTTCATCTACATTAGACGGTGTAATAAAGCGTGTGGGTTACTACATCCAACAACCGAACATTTTAACTTACCCTCTCGTAACTTCTGCATCTTTTAGCTTGGACTACAAAATTGCAGCGAGAAATAAAAATGGCGGATTGCTCGAAGTGTTGGGCTGGAAGTCAATGTCCTTATTTGGCAGTTCCGCTGCAAATACTGTGACGTAATAGTTCACAAAACGTCATAGATAACAGAAAAATCTGAACAGGTTGAAAAATATGACCAAAACAGAATATAAAGATATCAACGAAGCACCTGAAGAGAATAATTTAAACTTTTCTGTACTTCTAAACACTCCAAATATACAACAAAATGCATTTAAGGGCTAAAAAAAGTGGATTTAGCATGATATGTCCCCTTTAACTTGTTGGAGAAAAATAGTACTCTGCAATGGTAATGGTAAAATGTCACGGTTTCTACACATTATAACAACTAATTTAAACAATGAACATAACAAAAATAACACGCATACTTACAAGATCGAAGTAGAAATTTGAAGGTTTGCAGAGTGTCGCTCGCCCGTTGCTCTCCGACAGCTGCCTCGTGTAAAATAAAATTGAAAATGGCGGAAATGTTTATCGCGAGATCTGGCTAAAGTGATCTAGTCGCGCAATGCCAGTCGTCCCAGTAGTCATGTCTCAGTAGTGTTTCAATTGTGCCATCTAGCGGTTGAGAAATGCATTTGCATTTGATTTAAAGCGGGGCTCAGCATAGATATCATATAAAGGCTAGATGTCTTAAGGCGGAGTCACTTCAGGCATCACCGGCGGCCATCTTAGGACAGGACTCTGTGAATTAAGGTGAGTGAGCAGCACGCACACAAATCCTCTTATCTCGCTGAAATCTGGACAGATTTACAAACGGTTTGGTTTCTTACAAACGTTATTAACGTGGCTATAATTCTGAATGCTTAAACATTTTGAACATAATTATTCATATGTATGCAGTATAATAGCTACATCTCTGACGTTTATAACAAACCAAACCGTTTGAAAATCGGTAGAAAATTGAGCAAGTTATGGTTATTTAAAAGTACATGCACCATGTTATGAGTGAGCGAGCATCCTGTCGTAAGATGGCCGCCGTGTGCGGATGTCGAGCTCCATTGGCCAGCAGCGCGGACGAGACATCTAGCCTTTATATGATATCTATGGGGCTCAGTAGCTTCGTGATTTCTTCGCTGTATTCTCGCTTTTTGCTCGCAGGTTTCTCTCTAGAGCTCCCCCCACAGCTTCGGAATAGATATTTGACAACACTGTTGTAAAAACTCGTAGGCGATTCTCGGACACCAGAGGCTAGTAGATCAACGACATCAAAGCAGATGGGACATTCTTTAAAACGTCTTCTTCATTCGGGTTCGGACAGCGTGAGGGAGCGCAATAATGACAGCATTTTAGCAGATTTCTTTTGGCCGTAAAGCAATTGTTTACATCGCGAGACCTGATATCACGCGAGACTTCCTGACGCGGCGGCCGCCGGCCCGCCGGCTCAAAGTTGCAAGTGCGAATTTTCTGCTCACGGGCACCAGGGGGGTGCGAAACGACCACCATTCAACCCGAAATAAGTAATGTAACCATTCCAATGACTCCGAAGCTGTTCAGTTAAGGTAAAAAAGTTACTTAGTTCACCTTTAATTTGAAATAATATCGTGTATGAATGTTATGTTTATGTGACAGCAAACAAGCTGTGTGAGCGAAAACATTTTTAAGACTAATATTCTTATATAGCTCGCTGGTCTGAATCAGGGCTATAGCCAAGCCGTACGTAGACCAGATTGCTTTGATTTCGCCAGGTGGGCTAACGCAGACCGCATATAGCCCGTCCAATTCGGAGCTAAATCGTGACTACAGATCGACCATGTCGTGAAATGACACATTGAACCCTGTAGATATCATTACCAATGCGAACATGATGGAATATCAACCATTTCAGGCACTGCCTGGCAAAAAACTACAATTAATCAGTTTTGACTAAAAGTGGGCTACAATAGCCGGGTCTGAATACGAGCTAAATCGTGGTTACGCACAGCATATAACATGTAAAATAAAGCAAACCAAACAACTTGTAATCACGGTAGACTTTGCTTACATGATGGAATATCATACATCTCACAAGTTATTTTGGAAAAAAATACATTTATCCAGATTAAATGTTACTTGGATTAAAAGTGGGTTACACATAGCCGGACTATATCGGGTCTATATTTAACCGAGACGTTGAAATGACGGCTATTGCTTGCTGGGTCATTTCTACCCGAGGGAGAGATAAACTAAAATACTACCATAAATGTGACTTTTTTATCCTGAACATTCTCATCGACTGCAGAAAACTTTTTTTTTTTGCGACCGTCTGCAATTATATATGTTTTTGTAATACATTTATTTTCGATAACAGGCAAATTAGGGGTGTAAAAATCATTACCCAGGCCAGGCGTCCTAAGCTCTTCCACGCTAAGTTGCTGAGCGCGTGCGAGTGCGTACGTGCGCGCGCGTCTCTCTCTCTCTGTGTGTGTGTGTATTACGTCTCCGCGCACAGATGGCGAGGCTGTTGATCTGGCGACCAGCTCGTGGAATTAACGATTTCTTTATTAAACGGAAAATACAGCAGTAACGGACGTGTCCTAGAGACGTCAACGCAAACTCAGAGTATTTTTCTAGCTTTTTTGACGTTTATCTTAACCATGGCTGTAGGCTACTAATGATGTATTAGATTATCTGAAGAAATGACTCCGCAAAAGTTTTGACTTTTATTAAATCCTTTACATTGTTGGGGCTCTCCCAAACGGATCCTTGAAGACTCGATCAAGCGATTAGGAATTACGAAATTTCATGTAAACTTTGTAAATGAAGATTAAAAACATCGGCACGCACTTCTCTCTGGACATCGCACATGGGGTGAGTTTCACAGCACTGTAACTAACGATATCTCACTGTATACATGGGCTAGTCAAATGTTCCTTGGTGTGCCCTTCTCAAAATCTACTCGTGATGTGTTTAATTTGTCAACACCGACACGTTTCTATCACCATCAGCTCAGTCACTGATCTTTAATTCTCCCATGCACCGATCAGATAATGAAATCTGTGAGATAGCCTAGTCTTTCGACACATGCATATTCCACTAGTGTCAGTTTAAATGAAGTGTGACATGCACCAGTGTTTGGCATATAATTTACGAGAAAGTAAACCGTAAATGTTTAATCACAGATGTAATGTGTGACATGCATGCGGTTAAACATTGACCTGCATCATCCAGACCTGTTGGACTTCTCTTCATTTGTCAACAGGGACGGGCTCTTGCTGGGCTCACTGCACGCAAGGAGCTTTGCGATATTTGTAGCCGCTAATTGTAAATTATTGAATGTTTGTAATACTATAACAGTAATCATCATGTCTCTATTCCTTGCCATTGTTTAAATTAGATGTAAACCAGGAACAAACACATGGAGACACAAAGAGTGAAAACACTGTGAAGTGTGATATCACGATGTTTGATCGTGGACTATTGTGTACACGATCAGCTTTTGAAGCAATATCGTAGTATATCGTGTTACAGTGCATTCTGTCAGTTCAGTTCTGGCGCCTCCGTATCAACACAGGCTACTGTAGCCTACAACACACTTCACATCCATCACATGTTAACGCAGAGATAAAGTTACATTCACGGGACACTGCAATTCACAAAAGTCCATTATTTGCGTGCTTTAAACTAAAGCCTTAAACAGTGTTAAACATTTTAATCGCGTGTTGATGTGCTGTCCTAACATGCGCTTTTCTGAGCGCGTACACCCGAAGCTCATAGACACTAAAAGCAAACATTTGAGAGTGAATCGGGCGGCGGGCGCGCGCGTGTCATTGCTTGTTTATAAGATGCGCGCCTCTGGTCTTAAAGTGACAGTGCAGCCTAATATTAACCCTTGTGTTATGTTGCGGGTCAATTTGACCCGTTTAGATTTTATAGTTGCTGGAAATACTGTTTAACCTATGTTTTTTTTCTTGATATTTTGTGACTTTTTCTCATTTATCATCATGAACATGCATGCAAAGTTTCAACATGCTGGTGTTTTCCATACTTATTTCAATACAGAAAAATATTTTGTCAGCCACAGATGGTAAAAATTACCTATAATTTATTTTTTCAAGCTACCTGAAATAATATTAAATCTTTTTTTTTTTTTTTTTTTCTTGATATTTTGTGACTTTTTTGCATTTATCTTCATGAACATGCATGCAAAGTTTCAACATGCTGGTGTTTTTTTTTTTTTTTTTTTGATATATACAAACAAAATTACTATTACGTTTGTGATGTTCGCAGGTCAATCTGACCATCATAGGCAGCTATTCAAAAGCAACTGTACAGACACAACATAAAAACATTTATTTTATGTATCAACTGGGCATCAACTCCAGTTCTAAAGTGTAAGTGTATCTAAAAGTGCTCTAACCCAAACCAAACACACTAGAAAAAGCTAAATCATGGTGTTCAGAGTTAATTTCAAATTATAAATGAAAATCTTTGACAGATGCAGATAGTAAAATAAGCTCTCATTTATATATTCAAGATATCTGAAATATCTTGAGACTTCGACATAGACTGCAAGAAAAATTAGCTCAGATTAATTGATTAATTGTTCAGTTATGATGTTCTAAGCAAAAAAAAAAAAAAAAAAAAAAAAGGTAAAAAAAACCATGTATATTCAAATATATATAAATATAATGTATATTCAAATTTTGTCAAAGCAAAACAGTTTTAAAAAATGGTTAAAAAACATTTTCATTAAATCATATCTTCAGATATATATTTTTGGGAATATTTGACAAATGTTGATATTAAAAGTTTACAGTTTGTACCTGAATCTTTGTTGTTTTTCATAGTGTGATTTTTGAGGAATTGTATTGAATCCAATGCGGGTCAATTTGACCCGGACCATAAGGGGAGTGCACAGAATTCCAACATAACACAAGGGTTAAACATGCTGCTGCTTATCCATAAAGGGATAGTGCAATGAAAAATGAAAATTCTGTCATTGTTTACTCACTCTGACGTTAATTTCTTTCTTGTGCTGAACACAAAATAAGATATTTTGAATGTTGCTAACCAAACAGTTGCTGGTCCCCATTGACTATAGTAGAAAAAAATATTATTGAAGTCAATAAGGGACCAACAACTGTTTGGTTAAAAACATCCTTCAAAATAAATTATTTTCAACAGAAGAAAGAAATTTATCCAGGTTTAAAACAACTTGCCAAAAAAGTAAATAATGAGAATTTTCATTTTGGGGGGAAATGATCCCTTTAACTTTAATAAAACAACAAAAACTGGGAGAAAATCACTCACTGTAATAGCAGCTCAACTTTAATTGTAGCTTTAATACAAATCAATTTATCATTTATGTAAAGATTTTTATCTGTGCCACTTTGTCCTAAATGTCTGTAATTTTTATTTTATTTTATATTTTCTTACCTTGTGAGGCTTTGTTTTTAAAATATGGGCATTAGTTTGGCTGTAATGCTCAGTTACTTGTAAAATAGTGAAACCAACATGTTAAAAAGAATCGTGATAAAATCGTGATTTTCGTGAAAAAAAATGTGATGTATTTTTGCCATATCTCCCACTCCTAGAGTAGACTAATGATATCAGTATAATTAAACCATGTGAAAACAATGAACTGTAAGAGGTTCAACCAGGCGCTCAGGTAAAGTTATAAAGTCCGTGATAGGTGCTCTTGGGGTAGGGAAAAAAATCCAAAGAAACGAAAAAGCAGGTCCCAGGCACTCAGTCAAACTTTCAATGAGGAGAAGGATAAAAAGCCTTAAAAAGCCTTTATTTGGTATGGCTTAAGTCATTTTAAAAGAACAAAACAATACACAAGCCATGCTGGAAGTGCTGTCAGAAACAGCTGAATTATCAGGTGTGCTGTCAGGAGTAATGTCAGAATTAAAAACCGTTGTGGAACAAACGTAATTGTATCCTGACTTATGATAAAACGTCTTTAAATGTAAATTACGGTAAAAGTGGAATAAATCCACTCTAATCCACTCTCATCATCTTTGATTATTGTGAATATTGTAGAGTTAATCTGAGATGCTGTAATAACACTGAGCTCATGCAGATGTTGATCAGGAGTTGATCTGATGTCTCGTGATATGATGTTATATCGCTTTAATGAAACTCTGTCTGTGTGATTGAACAGATTCAAATGAAGAGGAGAAAGAAAATCAGCAGAAATCACAGATCAGCAGAAAACAAGAAGACTGAGAGAAAAATGGAGGACAGAAATGAGGCACAAACCAGAGAATCACCAGAGGAAAGAGGACAGAGACTTGATAGACGTGACAGTATGAAGAGACTAAAGCCACACTGTGAGTGTTTGATCATTAACTGAACTTTAATCCTTCATTGCATTTTAGTTTTACTGTTTAATCAGTTTCACAGACGAGGATTAATCTAGTCCAGACTGATTGAGCTGTTTTAACTGAAAGCATCTTAAAATATGTCATTGTCTGAAGATTCACATCAGGAATGTTTTTTTTTAAAGCATGTTGTTTAATTGACAGAAAAGTTATTGATCAGGAACATATTAAATGTATAAATTCAAAGTAATGTATATGAGAATAATCTAATATATATTTGTGATTTCTAGTCTAATGATCCAGACGAGCCTGTAAAGTTTGATTCTGATGTCAAAACTGAGGAGAGATTCTCATCAAACCCTTCATCATGTTCTCAAGAACATCATCATCATCACTGACATCCATCAGCAGCTGAAGACCTGAACATCTTCATCATCATCATCATCATCATCATCACTGACATCCATCAGCAGCTGAAGACCTGAATATCTTCATCATCATCATCTTCATCATCATCATCATCATCACCGACATCCATCAGCAGCTGAAGACCTGAATATCTTCATCATCATCATCTTCATCATCATCATCATCATCACCGACATCCATCAGCAGCTGAAGACCTGAATATCTTCATCATCATCATCTTCATCATCATCATCATCATCACCGACATCCATCAGCAGCTGAAGACCTGAACATCTTCATCAGATTATAGACTCATGAACAGTGTATTTCTCAGATTCTCCTGATGTTGCTGATAAACTTCACTGACAACAGTTTCACACCATGAACATTTGATCATCTTCATCACTCACAGGCTCGTTTCACTCAATATTTTGCTCTGCTCATTTAAGACTGCAAAATTCTGCATTTCTATCGCACATTTCATGCATCTTTGGATTTATGTATATTTTGTATATATTTCTGTATATATTTTTGCATCTAAATTTTGTACGACAAAGTTAGCCAAAAGTCTGTCGTTGTATTTTGAATTGTTCAGTACATTTAATCTGGACAGTTTACATTTTTAGTTACGTTTTCATATTCATAAATGTAAACAATTAAGAAGCAAGTAATATTCACTTCATATTGAAGAGAGCATTACATTGTACAGTGTTTGGCCAAATCTTGTGTTTGACTTCTCGTACTTGTGTATATTTTTCTGGCTTTAGTCACATGATATTTCTCCATAATCTGCTGATTCAAGAATATGTGAAATATGTCATGATCGGTCATAAATCTGTTACAAATAATATACATGATACTTCTTCCTTTATAAAAAGCAACTGAAAGATGATATTTATTTCTGTATGGAAGATTTCAGAGATGAAAATAAAAACTTACAAATGACAAATATTTTGGTTTCTCTTTGAGCTTCAGATTCACATATTCTGGAAACAGTCTTTAACATAATACATGACTTTATGTACTGTTTACAGCTGATTGTTTAAAGCACTTTTTTCTACCGTTTTGCAAACTTGATCTACAGGTTTTGTAAACTCAAGAGAGGAATGTTTTCCTGTGAGTTTGTAAAACGAAACACATGAGGTTTTATTCACGGAGTGGGTTTGATAATATCCTTCATGACCTTTCATTCCCATCACACTTTAAGTTAGTAACAGACAATGAAACATTATGTATGACCCACAAAAGCAACACACTTGATGAGCTGAAACTCTTGCTTTAGGCATATATGTATAGATTACAAAATACAATAGAATTAAATGTATTCAAAACTCAACTTAATATCAGCCGTGACTCCAAACTTGTGTAATCCTTGAGATATTTATGTGAAGAAACATCATTCAGCCTTTTGTTGTGTCAGATGTCTAGGGGTTTTCTTAACAGAATGAAGGTTTGAAGAGCATTTGTCTGCTCTGCCACACATTGTCATGTTAAAGTGCGTAGTTTACCTAAAGCTCTCCACCCCAGACCGTCCACCCCGCTGTCCATCAGTCTACAGAAAGTCCTCATGAGCACCGGCGGGACGTCGAAGAGGAACGTCGACGGGTCTATTTTACCTGACATCTTCCTCTAGTCGATACCATACACAGGTGTGTGAAGTTTGGTTAGATGTTTCATGTCTTTCGGACTGGTGACTCTACACTGCTCTCTTGCGTTGATGTCTCTTGCTACAATTTCGGAAATTCCCAAACCCCACCTACTTCCTCTAAATAATTTCACAAATGCTCATACTATTTGCTCGTAAGAGAAAGGAGAATCAAACAAAACAAAACATTTTTTTCCAGCAATTAATTTAGTAAATAATTAGAACATTAGCCTATATATATATATATATATATATATATATATATATATATATATATATATATATGTATATATATATGTATATATATATATATATATATATAACAACAACAACAATAATTATAATTATTATTATATATCATTGTTTACTATTAAATAGTTAGTAGCAACACTATATCAAGACCCTTTAACACCTTTATTCAAAGACTCTTAACATATCACAGTTTAGAGAGTACAACTCAGGGAGGAAACAAAGACTTCAGAAGCGGACAATGCCAAAAGAACAAACTAAAGTTTAGTCTACCTGAGAGTTCAATTCTTACTAAGCCTGTCAAAGAATATAACAAATAAATAACAGAAATGTACAGTCACTCCCTACCTGACCACAAACAGGAGAAAACAGGGATTGCAAAATAAAATGGCTCAACTCCCTACAGTTCCCAATAAAGGAAAAAGCAAACAATAGGAGAAATAAACAAGGGAAGAGATCAAGCTGTAGACTGGAGAGTCTCTACAGCAACTGTACTTTAGGATAAAGCATTTAACAGTGAACTAACAGCAGTAAAGCATTCAGTAGACAAGCAGTGAGACGACAGTCCTGTAGATGAAGACACTCATACAGATCCAAGAAGTGCACAGCACTGGAAAACCAGGAGAAACCACACAGTGCATGCTACAGTATATCTCACAAGCATAAATACATCTTTGGACGTAATACTTTATATTGTCTGTGAAAGTTTTTCTGTTTTTTTTTAACCTGTTAATGACCTTTCTATGTTTGACACTGAAACACAAGAGATTCATCTGATTTTATTAATATGCTGTTTAATGTTGATGATTGCGTTATAATTGACGTGTGTGTCATCAATGCTTCTAGCTTCTTCTTCTCCTGTGTTTTGATCAGGAGACTCGTGTAACAGCGCCACCAACAGTATAACAGTGGAAACACGGATTGATGGAAAACTCCGTCACTGACAGGGAAAGAGTTTATTAAAGAGAAAACTGAAGCTGTTCAGACCAACAACAGATACATACTTACTGAATACTGCAGTTTAATTACACTATATATCTAATATTTAAAAACATAATAGTATCCATTTTAGCATAAGCTGTAAACTTAGCAAAATGCAAACTAACCATTTTATAGTTTATACTATTATATATTTAATGACATTCATTAATGACATGCAACCTCAATAAACAAGATACAGTTAGTCCAAAATGCCGCCGCTAGAGTTCTAACTAGATCAAGAAAATATGATCATATAACACCGATTTTATCATCACTACATTGGCTACCTATAAAGTTCTGTATTAATTACAAGGTATTGCTACTGACTTATAAAGCCCTAAACGGCTTAGCTCCAGTTTATTTAACGGATCTTCTATCGCCCTATAATCCATCGCGCTCTTTAAAGGGATACTTCACCTCTGGAAAGATGAATGTGTATTTAAAATAGGGGTGGGCGATATGGCAAAAATATCATTTCACGATTTTTTTCAGGAAAATCACAATTCACGATTTTATCACGATTCTTTTTTTATGTTGGTTTTACTATTTTGTGACTGAGCATTACAGCCAAACTAATGTCCATATTTTAAAAACAAAGCCTTAGGTAACAAAATATAAAATAAAAAAGAATGGCAGACAGGGGCGAAGATAAAAAATGTAGTCATTATTTTGTTTGTTATTAAATATTAAGATCAAAGATAAACATTACACATACACAACTTAATATACAAATGAAATAAAGAGTGTTTTGTTTTCAGCTACAGTAGGTGTATTTAACAGTAGCATTGAAGAAAGTAATTAAATTAACAAATATGAAAATAAAACAAAACATAGACTTCACTGTATAAATTATAAATTGATACTTATTAAAGCTACTATTAAAGTTATCAGTCAAGAGCAGTGAGTAATTTTCTCTTTGCATTTTGTTGTTTCATTAACATTAAAGGGATAGTTCTCCTAAAAATTCAAATTGTCATAATTTACTCTCTCAAGTTGTTTAAACTTGAATAATTTTTTTTTTCTTCTGTTGAAAATAAAAAGTTATTTGGAATAATGTGGGTAACCAAACAGTTGATGTACCCCAGTGACTTCCATAGTATATTTTTCTCCTTTGGAAGTCAATGGGGACCAGCTACTGTTTGGTTACCCACATTCTTCAAATTATTAATATTAGAAAATATTAGAAGGAAATTAATACAGTTTTGGAACAACATTAGAGTGCGTAAATAATGAGATAATTTTTATTTTTGGGTGAACTATCCCTTTAAGGACAAGCGGCAGCGTGTTTACAATTGCTACTGTCTCTTTAAGAGCTGAGCGCGACACGTCTAATGTACACGCATTTGACAAGCAGATTTTCTCTCAATTTTCTCAAGTTTGCTTTCACTTTAGACATAACCGACTTTGTTTATGTAAACCTTGTGTGTATTTAACATTATTAGCACAATAAGACTCGAAAGATAACTTAGTCCAGTATCCAGGCGCTGGTGGTAGACAGGCTTTTAGTGCATGTGAGCTTCACATGTACGCGCTGAGAAACGCACACGTTAGAGCAGCGCATCAGCACGCGAATTAAATGTTTAACCGACAAGGCATTAAAGCACATGCAAATTATTAACTTTTGTGAACTGCAGTGTCCCGTTCCGCTGCGTTAACATTTTATGTGAATATACGTAGCGTTATTCAGTATGTTGGGACAGAGGCGCCAGAACAGCAACTAGAATGCACGATTCTACGGTATTTCTTCAAAAGCAGATCGTGGAGACATTTTAATCGTCCATGATCAAAAATCGTGTTATCGCACACCCCTAATTTAAAATAGGTCATTTATGTAGAAGAAATGTGAAGAATTTTTTTTAATTTGGAGCTTTCTAGCCTGAGAAAAGCCAGAAAATGTATTTTTGACTCATGTGGATGAAAGACAACAACTCCCAGAATGCACTTGCTTCGCTGCCCTAGGAGGCCACGCCTACTGGTAAGAGAGCGCAGTTTAAAACAAGGTTAGGCTACCTGTGAGTCTCCGTGACGAGTCTGCCTGGGATTTCGGGATCGCCCAAAATGTCCGGGATTCGGCTTTTGCGTTCTACAGTCGCCATTCCTCATGTTTACTGTGGCGAGCCGGACGAGACTGACGGCCGCGGGAGAACGGCGCGAGGCCGGTGGCGTCATTACTGAGACGCGCCGGTCTCGCAACGGAGGAGCGGGAATTTTCTTAGCAATGTTAAAACGCACATCAACCGATCACTTGTTTAGCGTTCATGTAAACACTACATTCAGATTCACCGATCGGAATGAATTCAGTTAGATTGAAACGAGAGGTGTGCATGTAAACAATGAATGGCGACCGCAGAAAGCAAAAGCCGAATCCCGGACATTTTGAACGATCTCGCCCGCCGGACAAGTGAGGGAAAAGGAGGATGTAACCCCTACTTACTCAGCTTTCTCCTAATACTCAGCTTTCTCCTACTACTCAGCTTTCTCCACAGAACAAGAGCCTGCTAGCTTAGCTTCCAAAGAAAGACGGCTGACTGTGTGTACATTCTGTGAGTGAGATCCCACCCTGTATGGGCGGGCTGAAAACATGCGGAACAACGCCATCTACTGGCTGTAGTCTTTAGCCTCAGGACAGAAAATCCTCCGATGACGCAAAATGACGATTTTTGCGTCATCGGAGGATTTTTTCCAGACAAAAAATGCATAAATCTCTCGTCTCAGGGGGATATGAGGATGGAAAGCATGGTAATTCGAAAATACTACAGGTTTTCTACTAATACAAAGCTTAATGCTAAATCCTGAAGTATCCCTTTAAGATCACTAATTCGTGGCTTTTGGTCATACCTAGGATATCCAGATCCACCAAAGGAGGGAGAGCATTTTCACATTTAGCTCCAAAACTCTGGAATAGTCTTCCTGATACTGTTCGTTGCTCAGACTCGCTCTCCCAGTTTAAAACTAAATTAAAGACGCCTTTCTTCAGCCAGGCATTCATATAATACTTTTAATCTTACAGTTAAATCCGGTCTCTAGTTCATAAACGCCAGAGGAGAACTGGCCCCCGACTGAGCCCGGGTTCTCCCAAGGTTTTTTTTCTCCATTAGGTCACCTGATGGAGTTTTTCGGTTCCTTGCCACTGTTGCCTTTGGCTTGCTCAGTTGGGGATATTTGGGGATATTTAATTTAATTAATCAATCAACGATACTATTGATCAGCATTACCAAACGTGGACGTTCCACTAGAAACAAACATTGATGTATTGTTTTAATTTAATACTGTGAAGCTGCTTAAACAATGTTGTGAAAAGCGCTATATAAATAAACTTGACTTGACTTGACATTCAGTGAATTAAACTGAGAGAATGTCACTTGTTTAAAATAGAAATGAAGGCATTGTAAATAAATCTGTATGAGTGTGTGTTTTCTATTCCTCCTAACACACAGAATATGATCTGCAGTTTTCATCTTTGTCCACTAGATGTCAGAAGTAGATTTGAGGTGAAACTCAAAGGCCTTTAGTTTCAGGATCAGAGACAGTGAAGAGAAATCAGAGAATCTGATCTGAAGCTCAATGAGGATCATCATGTGTCTCATATGAAGCAGAAAGAGACTCTCATCTGGATCGTAGTCTGGTCAACGGATTCACATGATCAATAATAAAATATGCAAGTATGTGATTATAATTAGTGATTGACGTGAGTAGCCTATTGAAAAAATATTGTAGGTCTTCTGGGGGGTTTTTTTTGGGGGGGGGGGGGGTTATACAATTTATGTTAGAGGGAAGTATATTGTCGTTTAAATGAATAATGCCCCCTTGATAATCATTTCCCTTTTATGCATCAGGTGGAGTTGCAATATTTTTCAAACCAGCTGTGAAGCTTTAAATGTCATCAATCATATACTGTCATTTCAATACAAGCATCCATACAATACAAGCATTCAATACAAACATTGATTCAGTGTGTGATACAAAAGTGCTTTGAAAACAAAAGATACCAAGTATCAAGCGTCCCATCACTGCAGATAATAAGACCGGCATCAGGCTCTAATAGACTGATGTAGTAAGTCTAGTTGTAAGCAAGTTAATGTACTTAATGTAGTAAGTATAATGTAGTAACGTAGTAAGTTAACACTTATATGATCTAAGTAAGACTATGTTGATGGTGTGTGTGGCTTGGAAAAGACATGTACCCGTGTGAAACTGAGACGTTTTTTTTTTGTTTTGAGCTGAAGAGATTTAAGTTGAAACCCTTCTGTTTGAGTATTAAACACACCTGCATACTGAAGAGACTGTTGAAGCGGTGTTTACTGGGAAATTGCACAAACTAAAGATCCTGAACCTCTCGTGCGGTCACATATGGTGGAGAACGACTGCTGATGTTCCAGAGTGACGTGGAGAACCTCACAAGCCTGTTTTCTAAGCTAAGTACACAATACATTGATTATAAAATGGAGGAGTTACTGAAAAAAATGACAGAGAGTAATAAAATCCAGCAGCAAATCCAAGCTGCCTTACTGGAGGAACACAAGCTGAAGGTTCCATGTTGCTTCAAGAAAGAACAGCCACACACACACACACACACACAGATATACGAGTTCATGTGTCTAAAGCCTGGAGCACACCAAGCTGACGGTCGGCCGTCGGGCAGTTTTCGTGCGTCGACTCAATCTTCTCAGTGTGTTCCGCACTGTCGGCTTAATTTGGTCCTCGTCGGCTTTGTAACGGCCAATTCGACATGTTGAATCGAGGTCGGGGCTTGGCAGTCAGTCGGGCCATCTGATCATTCTGATTGGCTGTTCAGCCAGCGAATCAGTGCACGAGAAGAAAGAAACCGGAGCAAGTAAACAACGAAGTCAAGAGGGAACATACTTGCTTTTCTCATTTGTTTGCATTTCAAATACACAGTATGAGTTATTTGTTTTACCCTATTCACATGGGCCGTCTTGAGTATTTAATGACTGTATGAAATAAATAATGATAGACTGATATTTATCATAATTGGCCATTTAGAGAATATTAATATCAGCCGATAACTGATGCTTGTCTGGCTAAAAAAAGGTGTCATTCTTTTTTGTCAGTTGAAATTTACCAAATTATATAAATTCACAAAAAAATTAAAGACTACTACCTATAATAACTCATAACCACTTCATGACATTAGAGCTTCTCACATTTGATTCCTAAACTCTCTGTTCACTGTTTCTCAGAAATACTCGCTCTGTTTAAATCTAGATTAAAGTCAAATGTCTTTAGCCAAACATTAAACCATCAAGATGTTCAGTGAGGATTTATTGGGTGTTGTCATAAAACAATCCACAACAATCCACAACATCAAGATATTGAACATGTTAAACAAGATATTTGTTGTAGGCCTATATACACAAAAAACCTGCGGAGATAAATGTAGTTTGTCACTAGTGTTCACTAGTTATTGCTTCCTGAAAGTTTAAATAGTAACGGTGGAAGATGGTTTTGCCCAACATTATTGTATCTCTTGTGCAAAAGGGGCTATTACTCAACTTAGATCTACTTTGTTTCAGCACAATGACCAAAGCATGCAGAATTGAAGAGAACTTGCATAATCATGTTTGCAGTAAGTTCTGTAAGAGCTGTATAACAGAAGTGAAAGCTGATGAGATGGCCGTCGTTAACCACACAACCCAAGCAAATGTGTAAGGCCCCTGAGGGTTTAGGGCCCTGCTGACCAAGCAATTTAAATCACTGATGACCGCAGGTACAGCGCTGTTGACCTCACTTATTACATATAAACATTGATTCAGTGACCAAATTAAGAATTCTGCAAACACTGTTCGCTGATCAATGTTTATATGTGAATAAGTCTAAATTAAATCTGCTCAGAATTAAAGCAATCATGTCTCTTATTGGATTAAATTACTTGATTCATGATTCTTAATGAACAGAAATCTACCGGATTTCTTCACGTTTCCCGAAGATGCACGAAAGTCACTTGGGTATTGAATGACATATGGTTGAATAAATGACCATACATTTGTGTAATACTGAAGATGTTACCTAACCATCTGAAATGGAAAAAAGTTTATATTATAATGAAAGGATGTGTGACATCCTCTTTTATGTAAACTGAGCCATACCCATTTTTTTGGGTAACATTTGGGTGATTGGGACACAACGTTTGGGACAGCACATCTTTTCATTAATTTAGGGAAGTGTAAGCATATTTACTGTATTGCACAAGTTAGTTCATACTTTGATATAGTTTTATATGCAATTTTGCCTTTCCTGTTCATCATTTAGAGTCATGTTTATTTCTGTTTACTTTATTTCTCAATGTTTATAAATCCACCCAATTCATACAGTACAATAGAGTCATAACCTGTTCCCTACATCTGTGAACTGAACACTATATATTATACAGTACTTATGTCACACCACTGTATGAACGAGGACACAGAGTAAAGGATAACAAAGGTTTATTTAGACACTGTATGCAGCTCCGGATAACTTGGAAGCACAAATGGTCAAACTCAGAGGATATAACGTTGAACTAGAGTCTTTAGAATGCATGAAACATAGGAAGTCACTCGGGGCGTGGAACTGGATAAACGAAGCTTGGCTGGTTGAGACAAACAAGACTGGTCTTGATCTTGAGGGATTCCAGGAGATCTCCGGTTACTGAGGCTGACAGAGAACACACAGAGAGAGAGTAATGAGAGTCTTGAACTTGAGGTATACTTGCAAAATTCGGAGTCATAGAGAACAGCGCTGTAGAGTCACGGGTGTCTGAAGACGAGACCGGACAGTGAGCTGTGGTGTGACTGGGGTTGATATCCAGAGTGAAGTGATGAGTTGCAGGTGCAGACAATCAGAATTCGGGTGAGTGAGATCGCGACCAGGTGTGTTGAGTTGACGCTGGCTGAGGTGTGCTGAGTGGATCCGTGACAGTACCCCCTCCTCCACGGCCAGCTCCTGAGGGCCGTATGCCCCGACGACGAGGGCGACCCCTAGGACGAGGGGCTGGACGATCCGGGTGTTCACGGTGAAAGTCCTGGAGGAGCGTGGGGTCTAAGATGTCGTCCCGGTGTACCCAACAGCGCTCCTCTGGTCCGAACCCCTCCCAGTCCACGAGATACTGCAGTTGGCCCCCCCGTCGTCGGGAATCCAGAATGGCGTGGACATGATACACGGCTTCGTCAGTGGGGTCCACTGGAGGAGGAGGGGGTACATCACCAGCGTCAGCTTCTGTGGAAGGGGAAGAGAGAGGTGCAATGTAAGGTTTCAGCAGTGATACGTGGAAAGTGGGTGCAATCCTGTAGTGACGGGGTAGTGCGAGTCGATACGTGACTTTATTGACCTGCCTCAGTATCGCAAACGGACCTATGAACCTGGGACTCAGCTTACGAGAGGGCAGCCGGAGGCGAATATCCCGGGTGGAGAGCCACACCAGCTGGCCAGGAGTATAGTGGGGTGTGGCTCTACGACGTGCGTCGGCCTGCTGTTGGAACCTCCGGACTGCCCCCTGAAGATGGACATGGGCTGAGTCCCAGACCCTCTCACTCTCGGTGAACCAGTGTTGGACCGCTGGAACGTCCGATGGTTCACCTGTCCAAGGGAAAATAGGTGGTTGATACCCTAGAACGCACTGGAACGGTGTCAATCCGGTGGATGTCTGGCGTAGGGAGTTCTGGGCATACTCTGCCCATGGGAGGTACTGGTTCCAGCGGTCCTGAGCTTCATGGCAGTAGGTCCTCAGGTACCTCCCGATCTCCTGGATTTTACGTTCTGCTTGGCCGTTAGACTGTGGATGGTACCCCGACGTCAAGCTGACCGATACCCCCAGAAGTTTGAAGAAGGATTTCCAGACTCTTGATATGAACTGTGGTCCCCGATCCGAGACAAAATCCTCTGGTATACCGAAATGGCGGAAGATTTCAGAAAACAACATTTCTGCTGTCTTGAAGGCTGTGGGAAGACCAGATAGGGAAATCAATTTGCAGGACTTGGAAAATCTGTCCACGACCACTAGAATGCAGGTCTTGGAGTCGGATGATGGTAGATCGGTGACGAAATCCACGGCCAGATGGGACCAGGGTCGATTCGGAAGAGGCAGTGGCAGGAGCTTTCCTTCGGGAAGACGTCGGGGTACTTTGGCCATAGCACAAGCGGTGCATCCCTGCACATATCGGGAGGTATCCTGAGCCATGCTGGGCCACCAGTACCGTTGTTGAAGGAGTGAGAGGGTCTGTTGGCTGCCTGGGTGTCCAGAGCCCGGAGAGGTGTGTACAGAGTCCATGAGGGGAAGACGGAGATTGGTGGGTACGAAAACCTTCCCCTCAGGACCTCCCGGCGGAGCAGGTTCGGCAAGGGTGGCGTCGGCTATGAGTTCGTCGATGTTCCACTGGATGGGGCTGACAATCATAGTTGGAGGGAGGATGGTTTCGTTGATCTCTGTGGAGGACTCAGGCTGATATAAGCGTGACAGGGCGTCTGCTTTGAGATTCTTGGAACCAGGGCGGTAAGTAACCGTGAAGTTAAAGCGTGTGAAGAAGAGAGCCCACCTAGCCTGGCGAGGATTTAATCTCTTGGCTTCCCGGAGATACTCAAGGTTGCGGTGATCTGTGATCACTTGGAACGGATGATTGGCTCCCTCCAACCAGTGTCTCCATTCCTCTAGCGCCAACTTAATGGCCAGGAGTTCTCGGTTACCGACATCGTAATTCTGCTCCGCCGGGGACATCTTACGTGAAAAGAAGGCGCATGGATGAAGTCGTGGAGGGGTCCCCTGCCGCTGGGATAGAACTGCTCCAACTCCGTTGGTGGAGGCGTCCACTTCCACTAGAAATGGTAGTTCTGGATCTGGATGACTTAGCATAGGAGCAGAACAGAAGGCTTCTTTGAGGATTTCAAAGGCTTGACACGCCTCTGTAGACCAGGTTAGCTGCTTGATGCCCTTCTTCACCATGGATGTCACTGGAGCGCAGATCTTACTGTAGTCGCGGATGAACGGCGATAGAAATTGGCAAAGCCGAGAAAGCGTTGCAGCTCTTTCAGGGTTTGAGGCTTAGGCCAGTTGATTACCGCCTCCACTTTACTTTGATCCATTGAGATGCCGTCTGGACGGATTACATACCCGAGGAAGTGCATGGATTCTCGATGGAATTCGCATTTTTCTAACTTCAGGTATAACTGGTACTCACGGAGGCGTCTTAGCACTTTCTTCACCTGAAGGATGTGTTCATCGAGGTTGGAGGAGTAGATCAGGATGTCATCAATGTAGATGATCACAAACCGGTGGAGCATATCTCGGAAGATTTCATTCATGAAGCCCTGGAAGATCGCTGGACTGTTGGACAGGCCAAAGGGCATAACCCGATATTCGTAGTGCCCCGCAGGAGTGATGAAGGCCGTTTTCCACTCATCTCCTTCTCGGATACGAACCAGGTTGTAAGCACTTCTCAAGTCGAGTTTGGTGAAGATTTTCGCTGAACGGAGTTGCTCCAGGGCAGAGGGCACCAATGGTAACGGATATCTGTACTTGACTGTGGATGTGTTAAGAATGCGATAATCAATACATGGACGGAGTCCTCCGTCTTTTTTCCCAACGAAGAAGAAGCTTGAAGCGGCAGGGGACGTGGATGGTCGAATGTATCCTTGGCGTAGAGCTTCCTCCACGTACTCCTCCATGGCCTTCTGCTCCGGGATGGACAATGGATAAACTTTCCCATGCGGTAGTGTGGCCCCAGGCAGCAGGTCGATTGCGCAGTCCCATGGCCGGTGAGGTGGAAGAATGGTGGCGAGTTGCTTACTAAACACGTCCTGGAACGCCCGGTATTCTGGAGGAATCTGAGGAGCTGTATCTGTGGCTGGACTCTCGATGGAGGTTGAACCCAGGATAGCAGGAGAAGGGACCAAGGACGGGGCGGTTGAGTTCTTCTTGATGGGACGTAAACAATGCGATTTGCAATAATCACTCCATTGGCGTACCTCTCCAGATGTCCAGCAGATGTCAGGCGAGTGCTGGTTAAGCCAAGGGCGTCCCAGGACGATGTCAGATGTGGAGCCCTCCAGTACCAGTAATGAACATCTTTCCTGATGTAAGCATCCGATGGAAAGTTGTAACTCGGGACTGCAGTGAAGAATACTTCTGTTACTGAGGGGTTTTCCCAGAATGGAGTGAATACTCAGTGGGCGACTCAAGCGACGACGGCGGGCTTGTAACCGGTTGAGCAGAGAGGCTGATACGAAATTCCCCGCAGCACCAGAGTCGATCAGAGCTTTCGCTGAAACAGAATGTTTTCGATAGGTAAGTAACACTGGAGTTTGCTTCAGGTTTGATACAGGAAATGGCAGTTCAACTATACTCACCGCCGAACGACTGGGACGAACGGGACATTCAGCTCGGTAATGTTCAGAAGCCCCACAGTAGAAACACAGATTATTGGTACGACGTCGATTACGTTCTGTTGTGGTTAGACGTCCTGAGTCGACCTCCATTGGCTCTGGTACTGGAGGGTTTACGGGCTCGGAGAGGCGAGGAGGTCGTGCAGAGGAATTTTGAAAGCAAGCAGTGCGGTGTTGAGCTATGAGTATGGAGCGTTGAATAAGTTTTTCTATCCCGATGGTGTCGTCATAAATGGCCAGTTGTAAACAGATGTCAGAGTTGAGGCCTTGCCGATAGGCTGTCATCAAAGCGATTTCATTCCATCCACTGCTTGCAGCGATAGTTCGAAACTTCAGGGCGTAATCTGAAACAGAGGAATTGCCTTGCCGTAGGCGAAACAACTGATCATGAATTGATATGGCATTGGATGCTTGCGAAAATACTATATTGAAATGATCAAGGAACCCGTTGAAAGACTGTAATGCCGGTGCATTGGAATCCCAGAGAGCTTGAGCCCAGTTCAACGCTCGACCTGTGAGCAGGGAAATTATGAAAGCAATTTTGGCTTTTTCAGAAATGAACTGAACAGCATTTACCTCCATATAAAGCTTGCACTGTAGCAGAAACCCTTTGCACTCTCCGTCGCCCGAATAATTAGCAGGTTTGGCCATGGGACTTACTGAGGCAGGTCGGTAGTTCTGAAGAGTATGACTGAATTCCCTTAGCGTTTCTTGTAGTGTAGGTTGCGGGGTGACGGCTGCGTGCACAGGGGTACTCTGAGAGGCTTCGGTGGGTGAAGCGGAGATTCCGGAAGCCGTGGGAGCCTGCATTGTGTGTGGTCCGGTCTTCTGTCACACCACTGTATGAACGAGGACACAGAGTAAAGGATAACAAAGGTTTATTTAGACACTGTATGCAGCTCCGGATAACTTGGAAGCACAAATGGTCAAACTCAGAGGATATAACGTTGAACTAGAGTCTTTAGAATGCATGAAACATAGGAAGTCACTCGGGGCGTGGAACTGGATAAACGAAGCTTGGCTGGTTGAGACAAACAAGACTGGTCTTGATCTTGAGGGATTCCAGGAGATCTCCGGTTACTGAGGCTGACAGAGAACACACAGAGAGAGAGTAATGAGAGTCTTGAACTTGAGGTATACTTGCAAAATTCGGAGTCATAGAGAACAGCGCTGTAGAGTCACGGGTGTCTGAAGACGAGACCGGACAGTGAGCTGTGGTGTGACTGGGGTTGATATCCAGAGTGAAGTGATGAGTTGCAGGTGCAGACAATCAGAATTCGGGTGAGTGAGATCGCGACCAGGTGTGTTGAGTTGACGCTGGCTGAGGTGTGCTGAGTGGATCCGTGACAACTTAGGCCTAGTCACTTGGACTATATTAACGATGTCTTTAATGCATTTTCTGGGCCAGCAAGTTATAATGTCTTAGAAGCCTATGGAGGAGTGATCCAGCTCTCAGATTTAATCAAAAATATCTTAATTTGTGTTCCAAAGATGAACGAAGGTCTTACGGGGTTGGAACAACATGAGGGAGAGTAATTACTGACATAATTTACATTTTTGGGTGAACTATCCCTTTAATGTTCTTACTCAAGATATTTCTGGATTCATGTGATGATGATGATGATGATGATGATGATGTTTCATATGAAGCAAATCTTCGAATTGAACAATATTCATAAAATCATGAATCAGCCATTAATGCATTACAAGGAGTCTCACATAACACGTTTTACTTCTTACATTAAAATTTAAGTGTGGCATTACTCGAGTGGAGGGGAAAGTAAATCACTACTAGTTTTATCCGACTACGCCACCCTGGTGGGGCACCAGGGAAATAACCCCCAATAAGGACACACAGGTAAGTGTTACCATTTGGAAGGCAGATAACTCGAGACGTGAGGGGCAGTACAAAAATACACTTTATTATAAAATGATCACCAATAACATTCTCTCGCTTTCAGGACTCTCCCAGCATGACAAACTTCTCCCGAGCCAGGCTTAGCGGGAACAGGGCAGGCCGGCTACTACTCCAGGGGTCGTCCAAACCCACCTCAAGTCACATCAGATCAGACACCAAGCACCCACACCATAAGGAAGTTTCGTCAGCACACAGTGAAGCACACGTGTAGCGCACAAATCGAATGAAGCAGCTAGCCTTCCCCGTTCCACAGTAAGGCCTCAATGGCTCCTGGAGAGAGAAGAAAGGGACACACGCCAACACAAGAAATTGCCAAAAGCAAAGCAAAACAAACAAAAAGACAATGTTGCCAAAAGCAAAACAAACAAAACTAATACAAGCAAAATATTGAAGCAAAACAGCAGCGGTGTCACATGTAGCGTCTTCAGTTAGGGCTTAGAGATAGTGATGTTCCATTCCCCATTTATGAAAGCTGTATGGTTACTCACAACAGGTGCTGCGGCTCTGTTTACCGGCCAGCATTCACACGCACCCGCTAACATGCTGTTACTAGTGATGTGACATTTGAACCGAGGCGTCGGAGCTTGTGTCAAGAAAAAATGAGCGTGCCAGATGAAGCCGCGATTCGAGGCTTGTGTTGTTAACGTGAAAATCACGTGACTAATGACAAACGAGGCCTCGGCTTTTGTGGATACGTCATCGGTTCGGTCTGAGTGTCGCTTCCGGATAAAATGCGGTTCGAAACTCGCGCCACCTTGTGTGTGTTGTCAGGAGTAGTAGAAGCAGTTGTAGTAGTGTCAGAGAGTCAGAGAGTTAGATAACTATCATTGTCATTGTCGTTATTGTGTCATATATGTGTTAGGGCTGTATATTATTACATTATATCAGGTTAGAATGGTTATAGTATATTGTTATTATTAATTATTGTAGGCCTAGCTATATAGTCTTGTTATTAATTAGATAGGATTATTTGGATTGCTCTGGATTTTTGGATCTGGACTGAACTGCTTTTTGATTTGGATTGCCCTTTTTGATTTGTTTGCTTTTTGTGACCTCTTCCTTTTTCCTGGTAATGGAGCCAGCAAGAAAGAGGAAATCCTCCCCTGTCTGGGCTCAACAGAAACATCAGGATCCTCATTTACACCAGCTGGCACTGGCATGTTTATGTTCCCCTGCATCCTCTGTGGCTGGAGAGGTTTTGTCCAAGAAGAGGAATCGTCTAAACCCAACACACTTGAAATAATTCTGTTTCTCAATAAAAATCTATTGTAATCCTTTCGTCACCCACCCCAAACTGCAGTACTGTGTTGCAGTTTGCTCCTCTATATCCCCAGTCGCATAAGCACAACACTGCACTAAAACTAGTAACAGTTCACTGCACAAAACCCCCCGGAAACAATTCTTAACTTTTCCCACCCCAGACTATTCTGTTGCAGTTTACTTATACACTCCCTCCAACATAAGCACTGCACTCAACACAGAGTCACTTTTGCTGTTCATACTGTCACTATCCAACCAATTTATGATTAACTAATTGTATGTGTGACAGTTGTCTCTGCACAAGTAAATTCAGACAGAGAAAGATACATATTTTATTTTATACCCAGGCAATGGACAAATGTCTGCTCAGGTCATTGGTTCAAAATGAATGAATTTGTGTGCTATTTCTTTGCACAGTAGCTAGGTGTCACTAGTGAGCAATGCTGAATGAAGCTTCGAGTAATGAACCTTTGGGTGAAGCAATGGGCTGCGAGGTCTCAGTGGTTCAGGAAGCCTCATTTTGCCATCACTAGCTGTTACTGCTGAAGCAACTCCGCCACAACTACAGTGCCATCACCACCAGCCCCTCTCTAAATAAACTTAAAGGAACCGAGACCTGAAACAAAAAATGGCCGGAAGGGAAGAACCCCGACTTAAAGGACCCGTACACCCATCAAAATAAGGGTCCTTAAATATGGTGGCCACTTCCAGCTCATTGGTCTGTCAAAGCCCCACTTAACCCCAATAAAAGGGCAACATCACTTATCCTGCCACATAAGGAACCATAGAATTACTGTCAGTGAATGTGTTATTGAAAAGCTCAGTATATATAAACCAAATCCAGTTTAATGTACATTAAGGACTTCAAACATTTCTAAAATACACAAATGAAAACAATAAATATACAGAAGATGTTGCATAACTTTATTACTCAAATGTTTTGGAATGCCAACAATCGTGTAATGTAATAATGTTTTCAGATTTCATGTAAACAGTGAAGAGAATTAATATCAGTGACGATGATGATTTCACCTTTAGTGATCTGAGACGCACACTAAATTATTTTCCTCATTATTACACAGATCTTCATCTCTCTATTAATAGTGTTTTTAACAGGATCCAGGGCACATGAATATCTCCATTATTTAACACACTTAATATATAAACATTACTCTGGAAGCTTGTTTACGCCACTGAACAGAAAATAAAGGGAATAGTGACTTTTTTCTTTTCACAATTGTGAGTGTATAATCAGCATCATTCTTTTTGCGTAGGAGGAATTAAGGAATCAGGAACCTTTTCTGACCAAATGTTCTTCAAAGTGCCATAGGAAGTCTAACTTAAAAACACAAAATAGCTGAACGGTTGAAATAGCAAACTCAATTTCTCCATTTCTCATGAGGAAAAAGTGGAAGGAGCACTACAGATAACGTGACAGCAGCTATAAACATGACATGCACAAACAGTATTAACTCACTCACACTTCCTCACTCATTTGTTGTAGGAAAAAGTGGAAGTAGCACCACAGATAACATGACACCCATCCACAAACAAAACTGACTCACTCACACTTCCTCACCGAACATTTCTTAAACTTGAACTTAATTGAACAGTATCTAGACTATAGACTTATGTTGAACTCTATTCTTGCACAAACAGACGCTGTATTTAGCAGTACATAAAGTATGAAATGGAAACAGATCTGCATAGGGAGGAAAGAAAAAGGAAATATGTGGAAAACTTCTTTAACTAATTACATGTTTTTGTGGTTTTCACTAAACTCTCAGGTGTACAAGCTGACGCTGCAGTATATAGGATATATTTATTCATAAAAGTAGGGGAATACATAGCAAAACTACTCGATTTAGTGTGGCCCCTGTAATTGTCTCCACCCCTTGCAGTAGTTTTGTCACTAAACTCCAGTATCAAACAGTCAGCACACGAGTTAAAACCACAGACTGTAAGATTAAACTGAACTCTCCAGTGGCGACTGACTGTAGGATTCTCACTTCTTTATTTCAGCAAGACTTTATATTTATATGTTCAGTGTGATTTTACAAACACTCTGGATTGTTCTACATCTCTCTTCTTCTCACAGGTGAGATACAGGTTTCTAAATACATCATTTAATTTCTCATGTTACGTCTGCGGCGTATTTTCTTTGTGTTTTCATTTTCCCCTTTCTCGACTATCACAATTCTTAGGTTTCAGGATTGGTTGTTTATTACGTCAATCATCGACAAAACAGAAAAAAACTTTAATAGGCGACATAGGCTATGTTACACACCCTATTACCTCTAGACATCTTAAAGTTTCAGTATATAACTTTCACTCTACTAAAGCGTAAAAATACCATAATATGTTTGCATATATTGAGGAACCATGCTAAGATCTCTGAAAAACACTTCTACAGCAGTTATTTTACTCTGAAATGTGCGTTTCTAGGCTGGAATGTTTGTTATTGTTTTGGTCTGTGATTTTGCACGTTTCCAGTTTTCATTGTCCATGCGCTCGCTCCTGTTGTGTGTCTCAGACTGGCGACCCGTGTGAGTGCACCTGGGTTAGATTGGGCTAAGAATCTTCAGCCGATTCTAAAGATGTTATTGGTCATGTGAATCTCAGTACTGATTTCCTACACCAAACACTGATCCCTAAACCTACCCGTCATTGTGGCCTTAACCAATGAAATTACTGCAGGGCGGGATTTACGCTTAACTGGTTTGCGCCCAGTGGGATTTTTATTTATTTATTTTTTATAGAAAGATTAGATATTTAAACGGGATGATAGCAGGATAGCAAGGTAAAATATGGGAGAATCCCGGGAAAAACGGGAGGGTTGACAGGTATGTGAGTGTCGAGTCTGAGGAGGCGGGAGAAATGACAATCTATGATATTTTCTATGATAGGCAGTACTTATTTCAACCACTAGTTGTCATTCTTACAGACTGCACCTTTAAATAAAAATAACACTCATTATCGCTTATACTCTACAGAGGAGTATTTTTTCATGTGGATGACTGGATTATTTGCTACTTTAATCAGATATGTTTTAATTGCTGCAGCTTGTAAATTAATTTGTCTGTATATTCATTGTTTCATTGTGTATAGATGGAAATAGATAGTCAAGGGACTGTATTTAAGTTATGATGATGATAACCAGTTGTTGTTCTGTTGATCCAGTCGGAGCTGAAAAGTGTCGTTCTGATGAATCAAATATGATCAAACATGAGGTGAGAAGAGAAAGATGTTTATGATCAGGACTCACACATAAACTCACATTTCTATATTTGTCATTTGTCATCATCATTGATTATTGTGAATATTGTAGAGTTAATCTGAGATGCTGTAATAACACTGAGCTCATGCAGATGTTGATCAGGAGTTGATCTGATGTCTCGTGATATGATGTTATATCGCTTTAATGAAACTCTGTCTGTGTGATTGAACAGATTCAAATGAAGAGGAGAAAGAAAATCAGCAGAAATCACAGATCAGCAGAAAACAAGAAGACTGAGAGAAAAATGGAGGACAGAAATGAGGCACAAACCAGTGAATCACCAGAGGAAAGAGGACAGAGACTTGTGAGACGTGAGAGTATGGAGAAACTAAATCCAGACTGTGAGTGTTTGATTATTATTGAACTTCAATCCTTCATCATATTTTAGTTTTACTGTCAGATTTACTGTTGTTTTCTCTCCTGTTATAAAGTGTCACATTCAGACAAATTCATCAGACTGACTTTCAACAGTCATTAAACATTTACAGATTGTGTTTAATTGACAGAAAAGTTATTAAGAACATATTAAATCTATAAATTCAAAGTAATGTATATGAGAATAATCTGATATATATTTGTGATTTCTAGTGTCCTGTGATCCAGACGAGCCTGTAAAGTTTGATTCTGATGTCAAAACTGAGGAGAGATTCTCATCAAACCCTTCATCATGATCTCAAGATCATTATTTTCTCATCAGTTTTTAATAATAGCTACAAGCAAGTAATATTCACCTCATATTCAAGGCAACATTATATTTGATAGTGTTTGGATGTTGTCTTTAATGCATATTGTAAAGAGTTCTGATGCTGGACTGACTCGAGCCAATCACCTGAGCTGGAAATGTCACATGACCGACTCTAGAGCTGCAGGGAAATGACATCATGTCATCACTGATTGGCCGATAAATCAACACATTATTATATATACTGTAATATGAACAATTCTGCATAACACTGTAAGATAATATACTGTAATCATCTTTAATGTGTTCATTGTTTCTGCCTAAATGAATATGTGCCGTTAACCACTGTAACTCATGATTGTATTATCTGTAATTATGGACACATACTTATTTGACACAGTCTCTGATAACAGATCGATCTTAATTGTAATGTAGGAACGTTCATTTTCTTGTGAAGCTGCTTTGAAACAATATGTACTGTGAAAAACTCTATACAAATAAACGTAAAAGTCCAGTTTTATAATAAAACTAAACATGTGAAATAAAGCGGCTCCAGATTGCCCTTTGCCCCTGTCCTGCAGTCTCGTGTCTCCCTCTACAGGAGATCATCAGAATCACAGCAGAGTTAAAGAAGCTACAGATGAAAATGTGTTTTACAGCAACAAATGAAAACACTTCCAGATTTCAGTTCATCAGGGAATATGAAAATCAACAAGTTGTAATTTGAAGGGAATCATTATTGAAGTCAAACACAAAGATGTCAAATGTGCGTCACTATAAAATATGACTTCTGCTGTTTTGATATTATTCTGAAGGTTTGAATGGTTTGATCAGAATCAAGATCTCTTTAGTTCCAGTGAATTCTGTGACGCTTCCAGCTTTAATATCATAAAGCAGCCTGTGATTATGATGATGAGTTTATGACAGAATCACTTTTATTCTCCGCTTTCTCCATCATGTGCTTCATCTGTCGTTTCACACAGAAGATCTCTCTGTTTCTCTTTCTGATAGAGTTAGAAACAGGGAATAATGGATGTTCTTCCCAGAGACTGTGTTTCTGGATTCTTCTGTTAGCAGAAGCTGATGATGATGTTTCATATCAGGCAAATCTCCATCAGCTCCTGATTCAACAATATGACAAACTCAGATCACTCATACATGCATTACAATCATGAGTCTCAGTATAATGTGTTTTCCTCATTTAAAAGCGACTGAAAGATGTCATTTCTCTAGAAGATGAAAATAAATCCACACATTCATTCACACAGAACATACCTTAGTACTTCTTCAGATCAATATCTCCTCTGAATATCTGATGTGAGACGCAGCCGTATTGTTTCCTGAAGAGTTTCAAGAGTCTGAATGTTAAATGTAAAACTCAGATCTGATAAACTCCATCAGCTGCTCATTTAATCATCTCTGATTTATTAACACTGATTTCCATCAGCAGAACATTAGTGACTTTAACAGACGAACTGAAGCTGTTCAGAACAACAACAGATCAACACTTACTCAATACTCAATATCTACTGTTCACAAACACATCATAGTATACATTAAAGCAGAAGCTGCTAGAAGTTCAGTCATTCACACAACATGTAAAATCACATTATTATTTGTGAGTTGATAATGAATGACATTCAGTGAATTAAACTGAGAGAATGTCACTTGTTTCAAATAGAAATGAAGGCATTGTAAATAAATGTGTATGAGTGTGTGTTTTCTATTCCTCCTAACACACAGAATATGATCTGCAGTTTTCATCTTTGTCCACTAGATGTCAGAAGTAGATTTGAGGTGAAACTCAAAGGCCTTTAGTTTCAGGATCAGAGACAGTGAAGAGAAATCAGAGAATCTGATCTGAAGCTCAATGAGGATCATCATGTGTCTCATATGAAGCAGAAAGAGACTCTCATCTGATGTGAATCTGGAGGAGAAAGTGTCCCAGTAACGGAGGATAAACTCCACAGTCTGAGGATCATATCGAGATCTCTTCTACACGCTTAAAGAACAGATACGACCTTCAAACTTCAGCGTATCAGCAAATCACTTCAGAGATTAGAATGGCCTCTCAGTTTCAAGTCTCTTTATAAACCTCCCTGTTTTCTTTAGTATATTCATTCTTTTCTTTGGTTGGTTTTACTCATTTATATTTGAGTCTTATATTTGCTACTCCTGTTTGATTGCTCTTATTTTTTTATTATTTATTTGTCGTTATGCATGTTATATCTTCTTCTAAGCTTGTTCTTCTGTAAAGCACTTTGGTCAGCCTAAAGGGAGCTTCCTACTAAAGCCTCTTATAATGAGACGCTGCCCCAAAGTGATCATACAGGAGCGTATATTCCTGTTTCTTAAAGACCCACACAGAGAAGGAACACCATCAGCCTATAGAGACATAAACTGAGACATAATCTGAAGAGCACGTCCACCGGGGGAAACAACCCAACCCAGCCAGCAAACAGGTGTCTATTAGACGCTGAATAGACGTAAATCTTCAACGTATAATTACGACTTTTCAACGTTGAAAACAGGCCAATCTTCAACGTCTTGAAGGAATATGTAAAACTCTTTAAATTGATTTGAGATAATAATGAACATGGTTTGGTAGTTTGTATTTCTCAGTTATTTTAGCATGTATAACAGACTTATCCTGTCTTAGATGATCAGCTGAAAACATGTAGTCAAACAGTCCAGCCGAAACTACTTAGTTGAAATCACGTCGTGAACCAGTCCAAGGCGGACCGACTTATTTTCAACCATATTTCAACGTTGAAAGACGGTAATCGTTTACTGGGAACCGTCTCCATTGACTTTGTATTGTGTGAGGCTTCCTTCTTGTCATTTCTGACTTATAACAAAAACTAAACAATGTCTAAAAGGTGAACAGCAAACAAGCTAAAAACCCAGAAATAAGTTTTTGTAAACTGTTGACCCCAAAAACACGAGCGTTTAAGGAGACAAAAGTGGATCCAGGCAATAGACGTGAAGCATCAGCTGGAACGAATGGGTGAATTGTGGGAAACTCAGTATGCACTAAAAATACACGTGTGCAGAAAACATTTTGTCACTAGTAAGTCAAATATCTGAATGTCAGTTTTATATATTATATTTCTGTAAGATTAGCTAACCCTGTCCTGATTATGTTCCCCTCAGTGGGTGTAAGTCAGTTCTCAGAGTAATATGACACTGTCCCAATTGCCTGTATCCACTTTTGTGTTCTTAAATGCTCGTTTTGGGGGTTATTTCTAGTTTTTTGCTTGTTTTCTCTACACCTCGTCACATAGCAGCTTTTAGACATTGTTTTGTTTTTTGTTATAAGTCAGAAATATCAAGGAGGAGCTTCACACAATACAGAGTCAATGGAGAGGGCTGGATTGTTCTTTTCCCCCGGTGTGGCCTAAATGTGGTCTCTATCTTCGAGATCTTAGAGAGCGATGTTGCTGATATGAAGCTCAGGTGAGCGGACGCCTCAGAAGAACGAGTATCTGTAGCGAGAGGAGGACAAACAGGAGCATCTTAAAGACATCTTCATATCTCTGTCTAGCTGGAGCTCTACTGTACAGATACAGTATTCACACAGCAGAAGCTCAAAAGATCAATGAAAACTGTAAGACTGCAGAATCAAAGTGTGTGAGAGATCGATGATCAGCGGCACGTCTTCATGTTGGTCCTCAGGACTCGCTCCACAATGTCACGAATGACACACAACGGCTCAAAAGTGTTCGCTCTTGGTTCTAATGATGTGATCATACCAACTGTGCAGAATATGAGCCGTTCAGAAAAGTTCACAGTGTCATTGTTATAAAGAGCATCATGCTTGACCAGTGAGCATTGTGAGAACTCATGACTAATAGAAATATGTGTGCTGGGGCGCTGTAAAGGGGGGGTAAACGATGACGATTCTCGGGGCCCATGACTAAGAGGGGGCCCAGAGAAGCCCCCAATAAAATTGTGGTGCTAAAAAAAAATTTTTTTTTACTTACAAATACTTTAAAATACTTTAAATTATTCTATTTGCTGTTTCCTGGTGTCAATTTTTTTTATTTGTTTAGGAAACACAAACGTCCGTGGGCCCCTCTCCCCCTCTCGATTATCATAAAATGGTTCAGTCCGCCCAAATTGTATCCAGGCAACACAAATAAATATCAACTTGACGGAAGAGGAAGTGAAAATGCCTCAAATGCGCGTTGCGCGTGGCAAGCGCGCTCATAATGTAAGAGACGCCGGCGCGACCACAACATTGTCCAACATCAAATGTGCAAACGTAATAAGCGGAACGAAACTGGGCTACTCGTTATTGTGTGGTTGAAGGACCGCTTATCAGTTTGGACCAGTGCAGCGCGAGCGATCTTGATCAAGCGACATTGTTACACAGCGGTAATAAGAGATCCAGAAATAATTCATTTGAATTCACCACAGAAGTAATAACATCGCTGTGAGATCTAGTGAGAAACATTCACATTTCTCCGTTTTTAACGGATCAAACAGCGCTTGGAAGCCAGGAAGAAACATTGTGCCATGAATGAACTATCCAGTGTCCACAGATCAGCAACATTCACCATGGATTTACTGTAGTAACACTCACTGCAACCATGGAAGTTTGGCAGGAATAGTAGGCTATAATGCTTTCAAGTAACGTTACGTTGGTTTTATTTTGACATTATGAATACAATTGCTGCCCTCAAATGTTAATCTGAACTAAAAATAGACCTTTGTTTATAACTACTACAATATTAGGTTACATTTCATTTTTTTCCAAGGAGCTGTTTTGTTTATGCTCCTAAGAAGAGTCTATTATAGCTCCATAATTGGTCAAAGTGTGTTAGTTTTAATAAATAAAATAATAATAATAGAAAAAAAATTCTCTGGCATTTATTTCTTTTTGCTGTATCGAAAACGTACCAAACCGTGACACAAGTGTATCGTATTGAACCGAACCGTGAATTTTGTGAACCGTTACACCCCTACTATCTATATCTCTCTTACCTATCTGTCTACCCCTCTGAAGCAATGGTTGAAGCAGTTTGAATGCTGAGAAACTTTACTAAGACGATTTGAAAAGTTAGTTCATCTGTTTATTGTTATGAATGTTTGATATTTACCAAAAACATCACTTTGCAGTGTGTTGATGAATGAGTTTTTTTATAATAAATGTATTTTTAATTAAAACATTTGTTAGTATAAGTCATTATTGGGATTTGATCTGGTGTTTTACGACTGCATAATGGGTGCAATGTAGGTCTTAATTTTCATTAAAGTGGTCTTAAAAAGCTCTTTAAAAAGTCTTAAATTTGGGGTGATCAAACCTGGGGAAACCCTGGACAGAGGCAAAGGGTCGACAGTATGTTACCCAATATTTCACAAGAAAAGGTGGGTTTGTAAGTAGGCCTAAATTGTCAGTGGACCGCCCGTGACAATGATCGTAGCCTACGGCACTTTTCTGTGCGTACGCACGCTTTGTACATGAGGCCCCAGGTCTCTACGGTAGCATTTTTCGACAAGTTAGCACGTTTCGATAGAGCAGGGTGCAGCGGGTGCACGGCTTTGCCTCACATACATACAAATATAAATATATACAATATATGACACATGTACAGCTATGCACAGTATACATTATACAGTACTGAAGTAGTGCAGTATTACAGAGGACAAATTACGGGTGTGAACATGGGATGGAGTTCAATTGTCTGATTGACTTAAATATATGAGAATGATAGTCAAAATACCATAAACCATGATTTTATGTAAATTAATGTGAAAAAATTCTCAGCTGTGTTGGGGGCCCTGTCAAGATTCTTTTCATGGGGCCCAAAATCCTTAGCAGCGCCCCTGTATGTGTGGAAGAGTTGTAGAAAGGCTCAGGTTGAAACGGATAAAGTGCTGGTTCACTATAATGAACAGAAACCCTTGGCAGTGTTTGAGACTCTTGGGCTTCAGGCTTTATTCCACATGGATCTTGATGGATGAATTATGCCATATTGATAATGAAGCTTTGGCGGATGCTTTTGCTGTCAGGAAGTTTCACCAGTTTCTCACAGGCACATTTCGTGATTATTATGAACTATAAACCCTACACTGAGACTCCTGCACTATTCCCAGCCAATGCCATCCAAAAAAAAATGTAATTTGCAAAATAAAAAATTACGTTTTGACTTGTGTGAAAAAGAGTTAATGTGAATAATGGGAGATGGAAACACATTTGTTGAATAAATTCTGACGATAGCCGGTTCAGACTCTTCCTTTCAAGTATCTTATAATGCCTACAGTATACAGACAATATATTTATAACAATTTATAACCCTCATTTTTTATTCATAACCAGCCTTCCACTCAAACTGTGTAGAACAGTGGCGGCTGCTGGTCTTTCAAAGAGGGGAAGCTCATTTTTGGCCTACATCATAAAAATTGTCCATTTATTTACGTAAATTTGCGACGCCTCCCCACACGTCCCCACGATTGCCCACGAGCTTCTCCTCCTGTCCATACGGTAATCTCTCTACTGTGCGACAGAGAGTCGCGTGGGTATGACGCAATCGTTAGCCTATTTTTTTACAAAAACTGCTTCTATGGGGCCATAACGTAAGATACAAGGTAATGGAGCCTTTTATACATTTTCGTGTTTCTTTAGAAATAAATAATGGACAAATGGAGTCTTTAAAACGCCTCAGACGTAATGTTATTCGCTGTCAAAGTGACGCCAAAATGAATGGGAGTCAATGGGATGCTAACAGCAGGAGATGGTCTGCTAATCAATGGCGGCGCCCGGAGGAAACTTCAGTGTTTTCTGAAACATTAACATTAACTAATTCATTTTAATATTTATTTTATTCATAAAATAAACACCAGCAACAAAAAAATATAATGTTATAACACATGTATTCCTCCACCAAGCAATGTAGTTCCAAAGAGGTTGCCAAGCAACACACGCAGCAACAAAGAATCACAAAGGGCAGTTGCGTCAAAGAGTATAGAAGTAACAAGAGGCGAAACTCAATAGAACGTTCCATTGCAACAAACTCCCCCATGCGCAGAGCTGCAGCTCCGCCATCTTGGACTGAACGCAACACAGCTGTCATAGGATTGAACGATACCGGTTCAAATTCAAAAGCGGTCAAATGAACTAAAAAGTAGTTTCTAGTTTTTAATATCTATAGAGCAGACATCCCATGTCTCCCGGAAGATCCGGGAGTCTCCCGCATATTGATAGCGGCTCCCTGATGCCCACAAATTAGCTAAAATCACCCGAAATCTAGAGCGAGCGAGCGCGCGCGCGCAGCTCCAAACCATGTAACGTTAGAGCACACGGCAGAAAGGGTGAGGAAGTGAGATATCAACATATCAACCTAAAATATGGAACACAACTTGTTCTGATTTTTTGCTTTCATTTTCTTGCAGTTCTAAAGTAAAATATATTTTGTAATATATATATTTTATGTAAAATATAAATAATTATATTTTTAAATTTGTACATTTTAATAAACTCAAACTTATATAACTTTTTTCTGTTTCACTTTCATAATTTATTTCACTTCAACAATAATCTGACAAATTAAAACAAGACCAACCATAGGTCTAAATTCCAAAGCATTCTTGAATTAACGTTACAACCATTTAAGTTTGGATAGTGATTTATGCGAAAAAAGGTGACAGTTAACTTAAAGGGTTAATTTAGTGATAACAATGAATTAATAAAGCGGTCATTTGCCAGGTTAGGTGTTCATATATCTCTGAAAGTATGCGATTTAAAAAGCCCATTTCGAGTCTTGACAATTTCAACCAAATACATAACATTAGCAAACTGTTACTGCGGTTATGGGATAGCTTACATTTACGTTACAGCACCTGTAATCGTTGACGTTAGCTCACTTTAAAGTTAATAAAACCTTTTCTACTTTACCTCTCTGGATCTTTGGGGAATCTATGAAATGCTAGTTGATTGGTTGTACACTGGTAGTTGTTGCAGTTGATGGCAGAACACTTGTTTTTTTCTTTGTTTCCAATTATTTCCAGACATAATGTTAATGCTGTACAGTAGTTGTGCTAACGGTAAAGCCGTTGGTTCAGTCCAAAATGGCGGCCGCGCTACCGAAGCGCCACCTAGTGGCTGTTGTCAAAACTGCAACGGAGTTTCGCCTCTTGTTACTTCTATACTCTTTGGTTGCGTAATGCGTAATACTAATGTAATGCCTCACATGTGTGTGTTTGTGAGGTCGATAGGCTTGTTCAACTTGAACTGACGCTGCACCAAGGGGGTAATCCAGTACCCAGGAAGCATAGCATAGCTCTATGGGGGCAGCCATTGGCTAGCAAGCCATCACCTGCTGTTAGCATTCCATTGACTCCCATCCATTCATTCAATCGGGGGGACGTAGAGGCAAAATGACAAAATAATTAATCAGAATACCTAGTTTCTCCTGCTCCTAGCTCATGGACAGCTCCTACTCACACTCTCCGTCTCTGCAGGATTCGGAAGGGAATGATTCAGATTTCTCTCGGCACAGCTACTAGAAGACAGACGGGTTGCTCACGTCACATCCACGTCGTCAAGCTCAGTTTGAGTCTGCACAGTCGCTCAGCCATCAGGAAGTGAGTGCTTCTAATTGACTTCACTTTTCTCCGTTGAAGTCTATGGGGTCGCTGTGTCCATTTATTTTACTGTCTATGCGCTGCACACAGTGTGCAAACTATTTTCAAAGGAAAGTAGCTAACGCCTTCCCTAAAAGTCGCTAAATGTCGCTAGATGACGTCATACTTCAATTAGCATATTCATGACGTCATCGGGTTGTACTTGCGCTCTGCCTGCCTAATGTGTTTTCTCTCTAAATTAATGCTCACATACTGTATTTAATATAATATATGATATATATTATAGATTATGCTGATCTGCACTATAAAGAGAAGCAGTTATTAAAATAAAAATAATACACTTGTGGTGTAAAGTGTTCAGGGTTTGAGACGTGAGAATATTACGGGTTACAAAAAGAAATATGAATAAATCTGTTGAGTGTGAACACTGTGAATGGTTGGTGTTTAAGACCAGACACACTAAAATAAAGCAGAACAAATAATAAAATACTGCACAGACTGCATAAAGATCACGGTGATTGTGATGATTTGAGGATACAGTGACTGTATGAAATAATGACTGATAAATCAGCTGATATTTAACTATTAATTTACATATATAGCCACTCTGGAGTAAACCGTGATGTCATCGTCCAGATCAGTTCAGTTCTCATATAATGGTGTTAATGCAGGCAAGAATACAGTATGAAGAAAATGTTTGTCAATCCATAAGGGTGTTTATGAGTGTTTGTGCCAAAGATTTTTTGGCCTGATAATATCTTCTACAGTAAGTTGAATGTTTAATAAATACCATTTATGGAAACCTTACACAATCTTCCTGTTCAGTGCAGATATATTACATTTTATTTCAGTGGTTTTAAATATTCAGGTAGACTTGATTTAATCTTGCTTAAGTAACTCTGAAGTGCAGCAGCTTGCCTGAAGTTTGAAACACATATCTCCTGATAAACTGTACAGGTAACAATGACAGAAATCACACAGACACAACAACTAAAACATCTGGTGGATAACAGGAATACACCTGAACCACCCCCGTTTCCGGTTTCAAGTTACATTTACCGAATGACGACGAGTCAACAGACAGAAGAGACTGTACAATGGGCAAAAAAGTGAACTGGGTGTGGAAGGGCGGCCGCTGCTGTTCCTCCCCCAACATATCCAACCCTACAACCCAACCCTAATTCATGTCAAAATTGACAAATTTGAAAGAATCACATGAGTCATACTTTCAGTATCTTTGAGCACATATTATCTCCTGTTACACTTCTGAGAGTTGGTTTTAAACCGATCTATGCGAGATCCCAGAGGAAAAAATGTATTGCTCAGTGTTGCTTTCCCAAAGCTCAGGACAGGAGTCTTAGTTGTGATTCTCATATATCTCTAATTTCATTTCAGATGTTTCTCCTAAAATCCCTTAAGAGAAATAAAAATATACACAAATGAGACATAATATTCAACAGAATAAGAGGCAAAAACTGAGACTGTGGAGAAGAAACATCTCTTCTTATGCGATCTCTTTCAAGACTCCATTATAGGAGTATTTTATTGCTCAGATGTTGCTCTTTTTAAGCTTATAGGAGACTTAGTTGTGATTCTCAGATATCTCTTATTTTAGAATCAGCAGTGTCTTTAGGAGAAATAAAAGTATAGGCATAAATGAGACATGAGAAAGTTCTGAGAGAAAGAAGTACAAAATGAGAATGGGCTGTGAAAAACATGGGAGATCTCTTTATTGCCTTGCAAAGGTTGCTCTTTTTTATTATTATTGTTATTTTTTATGACATTTGGGTTTTTCACCTTTAAAGGTGCCATAGAATGGATTATTTTATTATTTTAAAATAGAAGTTAGTTCATGCATTCATGACCTCGAGACTAGATTACTGTAATGCTTTATTAGCTGGTTGTCCTGCATCCTCAATAAACAAGCTACAGTTAGTCCAAAATGCCGCCGCTAGAGTTCTAACTAGATCAAGAAAATATGACCATATAACACCAATTCTGTCGTCTCTACATTGGTTACCTATAAAGTTCCGTATCAATTACAAAGTATTGCTACTGACCTATAAAGCCCTAAATGGTTTAGCTCCCGTGTATTTAACGGAACTTCTATCGCCCTATAATCCATCGCGCTCTTTAAGATCACTAAATTCGAGGCTTCTGGTCATTCCTAGGATATCTAAGTCCACTAAAGGAGGGAGAGCGTTTTCACATTTAGCTCCTAAACTGTGGAATGGCCTTCCTGATATTGTTCGAGGCTCAGACTCGCTGTCCCAGTTTAAAACTAGATTAAAGACGCATCTCTTTAGCCAAGCATTCACATAATACTTACATTTTATACTACAGTTGAATCAGATTGAATGCATTAATATTGCGAACAGCAGCTACGCTAATTATTTCCCATTTGCTTTTCTGTTGTTATCTCGGGACGCTAGTCCCGAGGTACAGTAAATGCAGATCGTCAGCTCCAGTTTGTATCCAGCCTCTCATGGAAACTACAGATTCTCCAACACCCGTGCAGAGACGACTCGGCGCCTGTGAAGAGACGACTCGACGCTGGCGATGTTTATGCCCTAAATCAATACATGATTAACTAACTGTATTTCTCAATGTACATTTCTGAAATGCACTTTCTGTAAAGCTGCTTTGAAACAATATGTATTGTGAAAAGCACTATACAAATAAATTTGAATTGAATTGAATTGAATTTTATAATGTTTCCTGGGGTGCCCTTATAATGTTAGTATGTTTTTTAGATAAAAATTTGTTATAATTTAGAAATAAAAGGCATATTTCCTAGCCTGATTTCATCCATTGATTGAACACTCTGTTTGAAGGGGCGTGTCTGTGTGAGACTTCAGAGTAAACGCCCTCTGCTGTGATTGGCTGACATGCTTGCATATGAAATATCTGGCATTACATGTAGAGCTATCTGGAAAACTTTTACTATTACAGCTATTATACGTTTTTACTATTACAGCTATCGGGATTAACAAATCATGATAAGTTTTTTAAGTATTTAGATCTATTCCCATCACATAAAAGGTTGCAGTGATGAGCATTGAGCAGATGACAGCCTGTTGATCGCGTGAATGAAGATCTTATCACTGCAACGTGATCTACTGATGCATAAACAGTGTTGAACGACTTTGAGAGAAAGATTATCTGTCTGAACTTGAACAATTACACATCAGAAATTCACATAACCCACTGGTTCTCCAGAGGCTCGGATGAAGGAACTAAAAAAATATGTTTGTGTTCATTTGTACATCCAAACACTGAGCAACTGCCATGCTTCGTTCGCACGTTTGCAAACCACGATGTCTCTCGGGGAAAAAACAATATCGTGCTGGATCTAGATAACACAGTGTAAATTATTGTTAATAAAATCACTACTTACCGCTTGCGGGAATATAACGTTAGTTGAAATTGCCCCCTTCGTCTGTTTGAGACGCCAAGAGAAGCCTGGCTGCTTGATATTGTTCCAGGTTAGAAAAACAGTCCGTGGTGAAATGGACAGAGCAACTAACAACTTCGAATTAAACTGTAGCGGTATCCGATTATAGATAGATTATAGATAGATCTGCCATTTTCCCTATGATCCTCCTCCTGCTTGTTTCTTCACCTGCAGAACTTCTGATGATTCGGCTGTGCAGTTCCGCCTGGCATTGAACATGGGCTGGCATATGCAAATTTTTGGAGGCGTAGGCTACATATTAATGATCCCGACTGTTGCGTCACAGTCGGTGTTATGTGGAGATTCGCCTGTTTTTCAGGGGTGTTTTTCAAAAACGAGATTTAAATAAGAAAGAGAAAACTATGGTGTTTGAGACTCACTGTATGTCATTTCCATGTACTGAACTCTTGTTATTTAACTATGCCAAGATAAATTCAATTTCACATTCTAGGGCACCTTTAATGGACAGGACAGTGTGAGGAGAGGTGAGGTGGGAACGTCCCTTTAGCTGGGACTCGAACTCCTGCTGTCTATATATATATCTAATAATGCAAATACTGAAAATATCATTTAAAAATCATTATACATTTCAGAATATTAAGGATTATTAATTTAAATTTATATTTAATGCCTAGCATTGTATATGCAGCACATTTTCCAAACACACTAAAAACATAAATGAGGTTATTAACATAAAATCTTAATAAAATCTTATTAAATTAAAATTAACCTCACTACTGAACTGGAAAAAGTTCACTCGCAAAACTCTCCAATTACACGTGAACTGCTCTCAAACACAACTTTCCAATGAACTTTCATTGAGGCAAATAGGTTTTTTAGTATCTGACTCCAATAGAATAAACCTTACTGCATTAAAGTTGTTATTCTTTTACCTCTTATCTAAAGGTAAAAGTGTTTCTTAAAGGACAGAGATGGGTCCCACCTAGTACCAAGTGCAATCCTACATGAAATTCATCTGGGCAATTAACATGCGTCCATTATGGAACCCGCGGACAATCCTATCCATGGGGCCCATTTTCAGCCCATTTCATACCCATATAGGCCCCACATACAAATGTTGGCTGGGTCAGAGCTGATAGGAGAACAGAATGTTTAAATGATGACAGTAACAGGACACCTGTGTGGTGGTAAGGAGTGAGTTGTGAGGGTGGAGGCATGGGGGGCGGGCCCAGTTGTGAGGGTGGAGGCACCAGTTGTGAGGGTGGAGGCATGTAACAGTAACAGACAGTAACAGGACACCTGTGGGTGGTAAGGAAAGAGAAAGCCTTTGGCCTGGGTGTGTCTGATTCTTCACAAACCTGTTTGGAATGCAGGAATTCCAAAGCCCCTGTCGTTGTTGCCATGAGTCTTGTGTATCAGATAAACATTACTGTGAGGAGGAAGACTGTTTTTATGGTGTTTAATGTGGGTGTGTCAGTTTGACTTCGCCCCTCTGTTGCCAGTAAAAAAGAGCAGAGCAGACTCTGTATTCAGTGTATTCTTCTGTATCTACAGTTGACACTAGGACTCTCACTGCATGGCTTTATCTTTATAGTCATCTCTCTTCTTCTCAGGTGAGACACATGTTTCTAAACACATAATTTAATTATTCATTCAAGCCTACTTTACTTTACTGAGGAGCTTTATATTCTGACTGGATTATTTGCTATTTTACCATAAATGCTTTGATCGCTGCCACTTGTAAATTATTGAATGTTTGTAATATTGTAAAAGTGTACACACTGTTTGTCTCTTAATTCCTCTTCATTGTTTAAATTAGATGTAAATCAGGAAGAAACACATGAAGACATAAAGAGTGAAAACATTGTGAAGAGCAGCAGGAGTGAACACAGATCAGACTGTGAGTAGAATAATATCAGTAATTATATATATATTTATAATCTAAGACTAATATCAGTATAGTTAAACCATGTGAAAACAATCTTGAGCTATCTATTTATGTTTAGCATGAAAGGCTTTAATAGCTGACACACATAACCAGTGGCGGGCGGTGCATTTCGCACCTAGGCCTTCAGTGGTGTCATACCTGAATAAATCCACCGCTTAATATGCTTTTAGTAGCGCACAGACTCTTCATAATTGTGAAATTGCTGTTTTATTTTGCACCGGCAGTTATAGGGTTAATGCGGTGAGTTCGGAGAAGGCCGGGTATGAGAAACGAGTAAGTTAGGCTGGTGCGTTCATGTTTTTTTGCGTTCAGATTAAAAAGTTCAGAAACGGAGCCTCCCTTGTCTGTCGTTCTTCAGACGTTACAAAAGTATGAATGTTTAAAAAAAAAAGTTTCGATCATAAATTTACTAGAAAAATTTAAATCATACTTAGCACAGAAAAAATGGGGTTAAAATAAGCATTATAGGCTACTCATCAGGCTACTGATTATTTTTGGACAAAATCCATCCTTATTTCTTTCCTCAAGAAGACTTCAATTACTCTGTTGAACAGGATATCTGTGCGTTTCAGTTCCAACAATGACTTTTTGACTTTTGCCTTCAAAATCAGACATGGCATACACTACAGTCAGTTAATTCTGTTTTTACCCGGACAATAGTGTTCTGTGACTCTGCGTTAAGATGGATTTTTTCCTGGTAGGTTTAAAACTGCTGGGGGTCGAGGTGGGAGAGAAACATTCATTTGTGGGTTGAAAAACTATCAAAATCAATAGTGATATATTTTAGTTTATGCAGTTCGTTATATATGTGTTTTGCTAGCTCTGACTACTAGTAATAGTACATGCTCTTCTGACCATCCAATCAAAGGATGTGAAAATGCCGATGTTATTGTACGCCTGTTAGATGGACATGGACCTGTTGCAGTCAAATTGAAATTTGATTGGCTAATTAAACCTAACTGATTATCTGATTGGTTAAAGCAACCATTTAATTAATTTTAAGCTACAGGCGCCCGCACTATTGATTCTGAAGGCTTCAAGGCACATTTCTGATGACTGAAATATGATTGGATAATAGCTCTAACATAACTACTGGAACCAGCGCAACCAAGAGAAAAGCTATGAAATTAACGAGAATGTACTATAGGAAATAATTTAATACACATTAATGGAAAAAATATATTAAAGCACAGTCAGTGATTCTGATAGTGTTTAAGCCACATAGAAAGCCTTGCTGGCCCTGACGGTCCACCACTGCTAATATTATACAGCTATAACACGAGTGAATCTATGATCTGAGTCTATATCATCAGTTCAGTCACTGTATTATAATTATGATGATAACGGGTTGTTTTCTTCATTTACAGTCTCTGTTGATCCAGTCGGAGCTGTAAAGTGTCGTTCTGATGAATCAAATATGATCAATAGATCATCAACAAATTCTGTCATTGACAGAAATGAGACACAAACCAGTGAATCACCAGAGGAAAGAGGACAGAGACGTGATAGACGTGAGAGTATAGAAATAATGCCAAACTGTGAGTGTTTGATTATTATGGGACTTAATTTAATCTTTCATAACATTTTAGTCTGTTTTAAATTGAGAACATAATCCATATATGATGATAATCTGATATATATTTGTGATTTCTAGTCTCCTGTGATCCAGACGAGCCTGTAAAGTTTGATTCTGATGTCAAAACTGAGGAGAGATTCTCATCAAACCCATCATCATGTTCTCAAGATCATCATCATCATCACTGACATCCATCAGCAGCTGAAGACCTGAACATCTTCATCTTCATCATCTTCATCATCACTGACATCCATCAGCAGCTGAAGACCTGAACATCTTCATCTTCATCATCATCATCATCATCACTGACATCCATCAGCAGCTGAAGACCTGAACATCTTCATCCTCATCATCATCTTCATCATCATCACTGACATCCATCAGCAGCTGAAGACCTGAACATCTTCATCATCATCTTCATCATCATCATCATCACTGACATCCATCAGCAGCTGAAGACCTGAACATCTTCATCATCATCATCATCTTCATCATCATCATCATCACTGACATCCATCAGCAGCTGAAGACCTGAACATCTTCATCTTCATCATCATCTTCATCATCATCATCATCACTGACATCCATCAGCAGCTGAAGACCTGAACATCTTCATCTTCATCATCATCATCATCAGATTATAGACTCATGAACAGTGTATTTCTCAGATTCTCCTGATGTTGCTGATAAACTTCACTGACAACAGTTTCACACCATGAACATTTAATCATCTTCATCTTCATCTTCTTCACACACAGGCTCGTTTCACACAATATTTTGCTCTGCTCATTTAAGACTGCAAAATGTGTATTTCTATTGCACATTTCATGCATCTTTGTTTATTTAAGATTAATGTATATTTTGTATATATTTCTGTATATATTTTTATATCTAAATTTTGTACGACAAAGCTAGACAGAAGTCTGCCGTTGTATTTTGAATTGTTCAGTATATTTCATCTGGACAGTTTACATATTTAGAAATGTTTACAAATGTATACAATTACCAAGCAAGTAATATTCACTTCATATTGAAGACAGCATTAAATGTTACAGTGTTTGGCCAAATCTTGTGTTTGACTTCTTGAACTTGTGTGTATTTTTCTGGCTTTAGTCACATGGCATTAATACTGTAGTTCAGAGACTGACTAAATCTAAAGGGTCAGTGGACCTTTAATAAAATATTACGTATAATAAGATGATATACATTGTTTCTGGATTCATCTGTTAGCAAATGCTTCAAATTCGGTCATAAATCCATTACAAATAATAATAATACACATAAAAATAAAAAGTTTCCTTAATAAAAAGCAACTGAAAGATGATATTTCTATGATGATGATTATTTCTGTACGGAAGATGTTTTAGAAAATGTCAGAGATGAAAATACAAATAATGGTTAAAGAATAGAGTTTGGTTTGACGTTGATCTTCAGATGAACTAGATCAGTGTCATTAATGTAACAGGAGATCAGCTGAACCTGTGACTAAACCGTTCTTAGGCTTTCGTTTGTTTTAGGGAAACACAGTCGATCATGACTTGACTATTTATGAACCGTCATCTGATTGTTTAAAGCACTTTTATCAGGCATGTTGATCTACAGGTTTAAACGCCTTGTTGGCTGTGGTTGATCAGTACATATTTCATAAGCTTTCATGTATATCACACTTTAAGTTAATAACAGAAACATTATTTATGACCCACAAAAGCAACACACTTGATGTAATGAAACTGTCTTGCTTCAGGCCTCAATATGTAGCCTATAGATTTCAAAATGTAAAAATACAATTAAATGTATTTAAAACTAAATTAAAGATCAGCTGTGACTCCAAACTTATGTAATCCTTGAGATATTTATGTGAAGAAACATTTATTTAAACAAACATGAAAGTGTGTTTAAATAAGACAAAGTGTGTCTGGAAGTGCTTCTGTTTTTAACCTGTTAATGACCTTTCTAGATGTTTGACACTGAAACACAAGAGATGAATCTGGATCTGTTATATTACAGGACTAGTGTTAGTTTAAATATATAATCAGCTTTATGAGGATAGAACTGGTTTTAGAGAGAAGGAAAGAGTTCATGACACAAATTTGATGATTTTAAGGTGATGAAAAACATGTATGAAAGAAATGAAAGGTCAAACACACACACACACACACACACACACACACACACACACACACACATACACACACACACACACACACACACACACACCAGAATGTCCCTTCAGCCCTGTGATAGTGGAGTGTCGCCCTCTGCAGGAGATTACCAGGATTACAGTTAAACGAGTTTTAAAGGAATTGTAATTGTATTTTAAAGGAGAACTCCGGTCAATTTTAACATTGAGCTCATTTTTTTGTACATTTGGAGTGCTGGAATACAGAGAACAACTACAAAAATCGGTGTTGCCTACACCGAGTTATTCTCTTTTAAAAATTTGCACCCTGTTGACTTCAATGGGGCAAGTACTAAACCTGCTTTTAGCCTCTTAACATCCTTGATGTGTCATTACAAGTGCACAGAAAATGTGAGTGATTTCTTCTGAGTGAACACGAGTGAATCTGACTGCAGTAGATGTGAAAGAAATGTATAAAAATTATGTTATTTAAGCCAGCGCAAATACCTGTGTTTACATCCTGTTTTCGGTTTAAGTCCAAAGTAGTCGATTGCCGAGTTCACGCGCGTGATCATAGGTAACTAAACCTATGCGCGTGAACTCGGTAATCGACTACTTTGGACTTAAACCGAAAAACAGGATGTAAACAGGTATTTGCGCTGGCTTAAATAACATAATAGAGAGAAGGAAAGAGTTGATTACAAAAATTTGATGATTTTAAGGTGATGAAAAACATGTATGAAAGAAATGAAAATGTGGATTAATTATAAGTATGTACAGTATAATAAATAAAATGCAATGTAAGATAATTAAGACAGTTTCAACTTGCATAAAGAAATAAACTATTGACTGTATAAGTAAATATTCTGCATAGCAGTGATTTAAACAAACTCTTATTCTTTAAACTCTTCGGTAACACTTTATTTCGATAGTCCACTTTAGACATTCTATTAACTATAAGTAACTTTGCAACTACATGACAACTATCTCTTATTAGAGTAGTAGTAGACTGTATGCTTAATATCTGCTAACTCCTTATTTTGATCCCAACACATATTCTACTGACTATAAGTAACTTGGCAACTAAAAGTCAATTTATTCTCGTAACCCGAACCCTAACACCAAACCCTAACCTAACAGTCTACTAAGAGTCTACTAATACTCTAATGAGAGTTAGTTGACATGTAGTTGCAAAGTTACTTGTAGTTAGTAGAATTTATATAGTGGACTATTGAAATAAAGTGTAACCATCTCTTCTTTATTATTACCTGAGCTCTCTGACCTTCATATAATACAGATTTTACTAGTAATTATTTCTATATGTCACATTCTAAAACTGTTGCAAAATATATGAATAGGTATAGCAAAGTCAACAGGCAGTCGTATGTGCTAAAGTGTTTCTGGAAACCGCTTTAGAGATTAATATTTAAAAAATACAGCTCAAATATCCAATAAACCCTCACTACATTACATTTGGGTAATTAAAAAACGTATAAAGGTACATGTAAATATAATTAGACATCATAAATAAAATAAAAATACAAACAACTGAATCTCCTTATGACTCAAACTCAGTGTTAAAGGTCAAACACACACTCAGAGATTCACACACACACTGCTCAGAGATTCACACACACACTGCTCAGGGTTTCACACAGAAAACATTATAATAAACTGAGCACAACATCTGCTGGCCAGTGAGTGTCAGTGATACTCAGTGTCAGTGGCGGCGCCAGGGGGGAGCTAGGTGGTGCTGTAGCTCCCCCTATAATAGCCATAGCACCTGCCCAGCACCCCCAAGAAATGTCTGTAATTTATTATATTTATATTTTAATTTCATGTTTAAATAGTCTTTTTCATGTTGTTAAAAATAGGAATTAAATAATAATTTAAAAATCGCAAGCGGACGCGCGCGGGCGTCGTGATATCTATGGTCGTGAGCACTGAGCGAGCAGGAACTAGTAACGTTAGTGAGTTGTCGTCAAAATAAAGCAAAAAAGCTGTCGGGGACTAAAAATAGAAAAAAGGAGATGGCATGTCAATTGTTGCGACAGCAGCTACTGTAAATAAGTGGATGGTGATTCAGGCAACAGGTAGGATTTAAAGTGTGACGTCCAGGCATAGACTACTGGCTATCGGGACTACCGGGAGATTCCCGGTGGGCCGACGTGCTTTTTGGTCCGATACATCTCATACTTTTTTTTTTTTTTCGTCTTAACGGCCCATAAAACTCGTACATCGGCGGCCCATTCATTTTGTTTTGCTTAATTGTGTAAAGTGCCGGTGTAATGCATTGATCAAAAAAAGTCAGCATTCGTTTTTTTCTGACACCCCATGAAACACATAGATCAGCGGCCCATTGTTTTTTTTTTTTTTTGATTGACACTGGGCTGGCCCAATCGCATCTTAAATATGAAGTATAGAAAAATATACTCTTTCAAGTATAGAAATTAGTACAATAATGAAAGTTTATTTTATTTTTCAGTGCATTTGTTTTACAAAATATGGCTATTAGGCTACTATCATGGGATTAATATTATAACTATTATTATGTAGTAGTGTAATGTAGACTGACACCAACTAAAAGAGGTTTGAATTTTTCTTTGTTTAATTTGCACACTGAATAATTTGCACACTGAATATGGGTTGGGGCTTTTAATTTAACTCTCAAAGTGCACCAGATTGATGATGGCCAAAATTGTTGCTGCATACCCCTCTGACACTTTCATTATATATATACAGTATATGCTTATAGTCGTGGAACGAGTATAGTTAATGCGGGCGTGTACGCATGTGTAGCCTATACCAAGGGTGGTCCGATGCGACCTTCATAATGAAACGCCCCCAAAATTAAAAGCACCTTCTCTTAAGTGTTGAGCATCCCCATAGCACCTGCAACAGAAAATCTCTGGAGCCGCCACTGCTCAGTGTGTCAGTGTACATGTATTATGTACACAAATATGAACATTATTTTACATGTTTAACCTTGAGTCCTGTGAGTGGAGTGTCGCCCTCTGCAGGAGATTACCAGGATTACAGTTAAACCAGTTTTAAAGGAATTGTAATTTTATTTTAAGGGAAGCATTACTGAAGTCAAACTCAAGGATGTCGATTGTAAAAGTCAAACAGCTCATTATATCAGATCAGTCCGGCTGTCTCTGTGTTATATTGTACAGTGACGCATTGCTGCCACATCCATATTCTTTTTTTCACTCAATTATGTCATAATAACGAGATCTTATGTCGTTAAAACGACATATTTTCTCGTAATAACGAGATGTCGTTAAAACGATATATTTTTCTCGTAATAACGAGATCTTTATATGCCGTTAAAACGACATCTTTTTCTTGTAATAACGAGATGCTATGTCGTTAAAACGACATATTGTCTTGGCCTTATAAGGACATGTGTAGTCATGTACAAAATATGCCTTTATTATAAAATTGATAGCCAATCATGTCTTTATCATACATCTATGTTCAAAAAGCTGAAGAAATAGCAGCCCCGAATGGACATTCATGTTAAAAGATCAAATTCTGTACACACCTTATTAATAGCAGATGAGCCCAGAATACGAACATTAGCCGCTTTCCGACCGGAGGAACCTTTTCACAGTTCCTAGAATTGGCTATAGTAGGCTACCCGGATGTCGGCGTGTTCGCACCGCAGGAACTAGGAACGATTTTAGTTCTAGGAACTCCATTTATAGGAACTAATTTAGGTCCTACTTCAGAGTCGGGTCTAAACCAGCACTATAGGAACTATCCGTGACGTTAGTGTACGCTGATTGACCGAACGCACGCGGAACACCAGCACCCGCCATTTTTAAAACAGCTAGAATGTAAACACACAGATTATAGCCTATATATTTACTCCATAAACTAACTATACAAACATGGAAAACAGTGATAGATGGGTCTCTAAACCTTAAATGCTGAAGAGAAAATCCAACGCAACTTTGAGGGGACCAAGCCAAACATGATTAATGTAGGCTAATAACCTTTTTTCATATACTGTCTACTTTCTATAACAGTTCTATCTAATAAGATATTAAACAGTACTGTTAGACAGATCGCTAACTAATAAACACAGAGAATGCGAGCATTGTTTGCTCTGGCGTTCTCAGCGCCGCCAAAATAAAGGTCCGTCGCGCCGTCAAAATAAAAGTCACCGTGCTTGCGTCACTCCCTTACCCCTCCTACTAGTTCCTATGGCCACTTGGCCAGTGCGAACGCAAACAGCAAAACCGAGTTTGGGGGAGAGTAGTTCTTAGAACTAAGTTCCTAGAACTACTTGGTCGGAAAGCGGCTATTGTGTTTAATTGCACATTATAGGCTAAGCGTTTTCCTCCCATAGAAAACCCTTATAATAAAGAAAAAGCTTAATGTGGCTTATTAGGCTACTTCAGTGATAAAGATCAAATGCTTTACACACCTTATTAATAAACCATACTATCCTACAGAAAAGCAGATGAGCCCAGAATACAATGCATTTAATTACACGTTAAGCGTTTTCCTCCCATAAAGGTGGCTCTAAATGTGTCTTTCTATGGGAGGATGGCATTGCGGTGCACAGCAAATCCTTTAAATGGTATTCAATGCAACCTGTAACCCGTGTTTTTCCAACTCGTAACTGGGATACGAGTTCACGGGTGGGAAGTCACGGGTTTGACTGCCGTTCCAGTGCACTTTCACGGGTATAAGGTTGGAAAAACACGGGTTACAGGATGCCTGGAACGCTACAAAGTCGTGAGTCGTGGTTTGAAGTCGTGATTTACGTGCTCAAAAACCTGCCTGGAACGCAGCATTAGGCCAAGAAAATATGTCGTTTTAACGACATATCTCATTATTACGAGAAAAGATGTCGTTAAAACGACATAAGATCTCGTTATTACGACATAATTGAGGGGGAAAAAAATAATATGTATGTAGCCTATTTATTGAATGATTTTTTTTTCTTACTCTGGTATAACGTTATGCTGCATGTTAAGACCGTTCATGTTATTTGTTGCTGTAAAACACATTTTCATCTGTAGCTTCTTTAACTCTGCTGTGATTCTGATGATCTCCTGTAGAGGGAGACACGAGACTGCAGGACAGGGGCAAAGGGCAATCTGGAGCCGGTTCATTTCACATTTAGTTTTATTTTCACATTTATGTTTATTATTTGTATAGAGTTTTTCACAATACATATTGTTTCAAAGCAGCTTCATGGAAAATTAATTTCTGAATTAAAATTAAGATTGATCTGTTATCAGACGTGACTCAAAGTAATGTCCATATGTCAGAAATATACAGATAATACAATCATGCAAATACAGTGGTTAACGGCACATATTCATTTAGGCAGAAACAATGAACACATTAAAGATGATTACAGTATATTATCTTACAGTATTATACAGATTACAGTATATAGATGATGATGTGTTGACTCAGAGTTATGATCATGAAGTCTTCATAACTCAAACTGGTGTGATCTCTAGTTACTGAGACTAAACACACACACACACACACACACACACACTTCTGTCAGAGATCTAGTGTTCTTGAGTTATTCAGCCTCAAGGCCCTAGAGAAGTGAACAATAGGTGTGTGTGTGTGTGTGTGTGTGTGTGTGTGTGTGTGTGTGTGTGTGTGTGTGTATACAGAGCTCTATGTTTTCTAGTGGATGAATATTTCAGTGGGGCTTCAGTCTCTTACAGACGAGCTGTTCTCCAGTGAACTGAAGACACATGAAGTGTGTTTGTTGTGTAACGCGTTGTGTCCAGAGGAAATATGGAAAGCTCAGTGAGTTATTAGAGGCCAGACAGACTCTCAGAGGCGATTGGCTTTACACAAAACACACTTTATTCTCCTGTGGAACTCCTGGAACTGACTGTCACGCTCTACCATTCACAGCGTTATTTCGTTCAACCTGTATATGCTCCCAATGAGCCAAATAATGAATCTCTTACCACAGCTATGCAGACGACACACAGCTCTACTTAGCCCTATCGCCTAACGATTACAGCCCCATTGACTCCCTGTGCCAATGCATTGATGAAGTCAACAGTTGGATGTGTCAAAACTTTCTTCAGTTATACAAAGACAAAACTGAAGTCATTGCGTTCGGAAACAAAGATGAAGTTCTCAAGGTGAACGCATACCTTCACTCTAAAGGTCAAACAACTAAACATCAAGTCAGGAATCTTGGTGTGACACTAGAGTCAGACCTTAGTTTCAGTAGTCATGTCAAAGCAATAACTAAATCAGCATACTATCATCTGAAAAATATTGCAAGAATTAGATGCTTTGTTTCCAGACAAGACTTAGAGAAACTTGTGCATGCTTTCATCACCAGCAGGGTGGATTATTGTAATGGACTCCTCACTGGCCTTCCCCAAAAGGCCATAAGACAGTTGCAGCTCATACAGAACGCTGCCGCCAGGATTCTGAGCAGAACTAGAAAATATGAACATATCACACCAGTCCTCAGGTCTTTACACTGGCTCTCAGTTACATTTAGGATTGATTTTAAAGTATTATTACTAGTATATAAATCATTCAATGGCGTTGGACCTCAATACATTGCAGATAAGCTCAGTGAATATAAACCCAACAGATCACTCAGATCACTAGGATCATATCAGCTAGAAATACCAAGGGTTCACTCTAAGCATGGCGAGTCCGCTTTTAGCTATTATGCTGGAACAGCTTTCAGAGGAAATCAGACGTGCTCCTACTGTAATCACATTCAAATCCAGACTCAAAACACTTCTGTTTAGCTATGCATTTACTGAATGAGCACTGTGCCACTGTTCGTCCGACTGTTTGTACTGTATTTTATTTTTTATTTTTCTAAACTGTTTTAATTAATCTTATTTCTTTTTATTATTTTAATTTATTCTATGTAAAGCACTTTGAATTGCCATTGTGTATGAAATGTGCTATATAAATAAACTTGCCTTGCCTTGCCTACTTAATCAACAAAATAACTTAAAAATGAGCATCAAACAGTAAACAGAAATAACCCACATACACAACCACAACCACAAACCACTCGAGGCACGCAGACTGTTGAACAGGGAGCGCACACCTTTATATATATATGTATATATATGTGAAGAGTTCAGATGCAAAAGCCTCTAAGTGCATCTGAAATTTTCTAGAATGATCATTTTTATCAAGCTTGTATAAAGTTCAGTCATTTCACTTAAATGGCAATGAAAATGACCTATTAATTGTCATTGAAGTGAAATAACTGAACTTAAATATACAAGCTTGATAAAAATGATCATTAGAAGAAAATTTCAGATGCACTTAGAGGATTTGCATCTGAACTCTTCATATATACATGAAAGGTAATGGGTGTCTGAGAGTAACACTGTTTCCTCACAGTCAGAAAATCCCAGTTTGAGTCCTGAAGTGTTTCTGTGGCTTCAGTAGATCAATAGTGTTGATTACTGATGGAGAATAATGAGAGTTCAGACTGAGAAAGAAGATCTTGATGAGTGTGTTTGTGTTCAGAAGAGTGTGTAAGGCAAGGCAAGGCAAGTTTATTTATATAGCACATTTCATACACAATGGCAATTCAAAGTGCTTTACATAAAAGAAATTAAAATAATAAAAAGAAATAAGACTAATTAAAACAGTTAAGAAAAAAAATAAATAAAATACAGTACAGTACAAACAGTCGGACGAACATTGGCACAGTGCTCATTCAGTAAATGCATAGCTAAACAGAAGTGTTTTGAGTCTAGATTTGAATGTGATTACTGTAGGAGCACGTCTGATCTCCTCTGGAAGCTGGTTCCAGCATAATAGCTAAAAGCAGATTCACCATGCTTTGAGTGAACCCTTGGTATTTCTAGCTGATATGATCCTAGTGATCTGAGTGATCTGTTGGGTTTATATTCAGTGAGCATATCTGCAATGTATTGAGGTCCTAGGCCATTGAATGATTTATATACCAGTAATAATACTTTAAAATCAATCCTAAATTTAACTGGGAGCCAGTGTAAAGACCTGAGGACTGGTGTGATATGTTCATATTTTCTAGTTCTGCTCAGAATCCTGGCGGCAGCGTTCTGTATGAGCTGCAACTGTCTTATGGTCTTTTTGGGAAGGCCAGTGAGGAGTCCATTACAATAATCCACCCTGCTGGTGATGAAAGCATGCACAAGTTTCTCTAAGTCTTGTCTGGAAACAAAGCATCTAATTCTTGCAATATTTTTCAGATGATAGTATGCTGATTTAGTTATTGCTTTGACATGACTACTGAAACTAAGGTCTGACTCTAGTGTCACACCAAGATTCCTGACTTGATTTTTAGTTGTTTGACCCCTAGAGTGAAGGTATGCGTTCACCTTGAGAACTTCATCTTTGTTTCCAAATGCAATGACTTCAGTTTTGTCTATGTTTAACTGAAGAAAGTTTTGACACATCCAACTTTTGACTTCATCAATGCATTGGCACAGGGAGTCAATGGGGCTGTAATCATTAGGCGATAGGGCTAAGTAGAGCTGTGTGTCGTCTGCATAGCTGTGGTAAGAGATTTAGTTCTCTCTCATTATTTGGCTCATTGGGAGCATATACAGGTTGAACAGGAGTGGCGCAAGAATTGAGCCTTGAGGGACTCCGCATGTCATGGATTTCCACTCAGACTTATGGTCTCCTATACTCACATAATAACCTCTCCCATCTAAGTATGACCTGAACCATTTTAGGACTATCCCAGAAAGCCCCACCCAGTTTTCCAGCCTGCCCAGAAGTATGTTATGAAAAAGTTCATTGAAATCCTTCTTAAGGAGTTCTGACTGCTCTTTATGAATATCACTCTTCCCCACATGAATGATGAGTCGATTTGCAGTCTTATGTTTCATCAGAATGTTCTGAAGTTCCCTGTTTATATCAGAAGTTGTTGCTTGTGGAAGGCAGCACGTAGTTGTGTCCCTGCTGCTAATGTTTCTGATTATGGAGTCCCCCACTATCAGAGTCCTGGGCTCGGCTGCGCTCTGAGCTGAGTGCCGCTGTCTGCTCGACCTTGAGCGCCAGTTAGCATCAGTGTTAGCTACTGGCCCATTCAGTCTGTGTTCGATCACATTCATCACATTTGGGGATTCCTCATTTACATTCATTAGTACTTCAAATCTGTTCTCAAGATGTATAGGCGGTGGTAGAAGACCGGTGTTTGCAATCCTTGTCAGAGCTGTATCTGGGGTAGAGGATGCTACTGCGGCAATATGTGATGCTCGTGACAATCTGATGTCTCGAGTGCCTTTGGGTCTCGCTCCCTGTTTGTGCCATCGATTAGTAAGTCGATCGGCTTGTTTCTCTACCTGTCGAGGAGCACTAGTTTCATGGGACTCACCGGTATGCTGAGGGTGTTCATGACGAAGCTCTGTTGTGTGCTCCGTCTGGTTTGATGGTCCCGTAAGTAACTTTGTTTCGAGAACTGCAATCCTTTGTAAAAGTCTGTGGCAGTTAGTGCAGCAAGTAGATTCTTGAACCTGAAGAGGCGTTTTCTCTTATCCTTGTAGGCAGTTGTGTTTTCCTTTCCCGGAATGTAAGCTGGTCGGGTAAAAGAATTCTGCGTTTTTGTAGTAATCCAAAATTTGTTGTCTGAGCACTGTGCTGTTTGCTGAAGTTAAAGTTAGGTGATAAAAGGAAATAAAATATAAAAATATAGGAGATAAAATGTAAAAGCGATAGAGCAAAGCGCGGAGCAGTAAGCAAGAGCGTCCGAACAGTAGCTGAGCAGGAAAGGTTTATGTGTGAGTCCTGATAATAAACATCTTTCTCTTCTCAGCTCATGTTTGATCATATTTGATTCATCAGAACGACACTTTACAGCTCCGACTGGATCAACAGAGACTGGAAATGAAGAAAACAACCCGTTATCATCATAATTATAATACAGAGACTGAACTGATGATATAGACTCAGATCATCTAACGGAGAACATGCACTTAAAATATAGAATTTAAAACATTTGTGATAAAATAGCAAATAATCCAGTCATCCATATGAAGATAAAGCTCCTCAGTAAAGATGAGAAATGAAATATGAAACATGTTTCTCGCCTGTGAGAAGAAGAGAGATGTAGAATAATCCAGAGTTTATTAAATCACACTGAATATATAAAGATAAAGTCCTTCTTCTGTAGTTTGTGATAGTCCAGATATATTCCTGTCATGCATTCATTTCTCTATTCAGATTCTGCACAATTTTTAATATATATTTATCTTTTCAGTTTCACTCCAATACTTTGTACACTAACATGTCTGTTCATAATTAATATCTAAATATACTCTTACAAAATGTTTAAAGATGAAAGTGTTTAATTACCTTGTGATGATCTGGACAGAGAGAAGCTCCAGTGTTACTGAGAGTCTGAGGAGCAGAGACTGAGACTTTTATACCTGTACAAAACCTCCTGAAATATCTTTTTCCCTCATTCTATTCTATTCCGCATCCTCCTGGGATATATTATGACCTGAATCCTGTCTTACAGGTTATTTGTACTGTACCTCCCTTACATCTGACCTGTCAGTTTTTTCATGTTGGCTTGCACTGTGTGTCTGACGTAAGGCAAGTGAGTTAGCACTAATAATAGCCTATATATATATCTGGACTATCACACACTGGACTATCACACACTGGTTTTGTTCTCTGTGTTGTTTTGCACTTTCTCTATGAATGCTTGTTCCACACATCAGTACATCGGGGCGTAGCTTCAGTGTTACAGTTAACCAAATAAGGTCTGAGTCTGCGGATTTGCTTTGTGGAGTGCCTCAAGGCTCTGTTCTGGGCCCTGTTTTATTTTTGTTGTATTTGATCCCTTTGGGAAAGATCATACAAAGGTTCAGTGATGTTTCTTTTCACCTATTTGCTGATGATATCCAGCTTTACTGCTGCTTTAAGCCATCAGAGATCTGGAAGTTAAACTCCTTGCTCCTTTGTCTTGTGGAAATTAAAAAATGGCTAAGTGATAACTCTCTGCAGCTTAATGCAGACAAAACAGAAACACTGGTTATTGCCCCTGAGGATGAAATCCCTGGAATTAAACAATGCTTGGGTGATTTAGGCCAGTCTGCTAAGTCAAGTCTTAGAAATTTGGGAGTTATCCTGGACAAAGACATGTCATTAGTGCAGCACTGCAAGCAGCTGACGAGAAACTGCTTCTTTCAATTAAGGAAAATCTCAAAACTTAGAAATATGGTTTCACGAAATGATTTGGAGCTTATCATTCATGCCTTTGTGTCTTCGCGTTTAGACTATTGTAATAGTTTATTTTCATGCCTAAACCAGAAGGAGCTCTCTCGACTGCAATTAGTACAAAACTCTGCAGCTAGAATTCTGACACGTACTAATAGGAGGTCTCATATATCCCCTATCCTAAAAGAACTTCATTGGCTACCAGTGTCTTATAGGATAAATTTTAAAATTTTGGTTTTAGTTTTCAGAGCTTTGCATGGTCAGGCACCCTCTTATATTAGTGACCTGATTCAGCGCTACACCCCTGTGCGTGCTCTGAGGTCTGTGGATCAGAATCTGCTGACGGTTCCGCGCACTCGCTATCGTACGAGAGGTGACAGATCTTTTCAGGCTGTTGCTTCTAGGTTGTGGAATGACCTCCCACCTTCTATGCGCTCTATTGACTCTGTTGATGCCTTCAAATGCAGACTAAAGACTCATCTATTTGTTCAGGCTTTTAATTAGCTGCTTGTGGGTTGATATGATCATGTTCTGTCTATGCTTTTATTGTGTGTATTTTATGATATAAATGTTTTTGTTGTGAAGCACTTTGTGGCCTTATACCTGTGAAAGGTGCTATATAAATAAAACTTACTTACTTACTTACTTACTTACAGTAGTGTAACAGATTCCCAGTGTAGAGATGGTAAACTGGTGTTATATGATGATATTGTCTTGATCTGGTAATAACTCTAGCTGCTGTATTTTGCACTATAACTGTAGTTTGTTGATTGATAATGATCAGGATAATCTAGTAATGCATTACAGTAATCCAGTCATGAACGCTTTATGAGCTTTTCTGCATCAGAAACATGTTCTGTATTTTGGTGTTTCTGAGGTGAATAACACTGAAGGATCAGCCAGATCTTTAACTGGACATGATGAAGAAACACACACTGATGCAGATTGTTTACAAGAGATTCTGTGGACAGGATTATGGCCAATCAATAATATCATGTTATTTATGATTATCATCATTTATTATACAGTCCCTCCAGGATTTCGCGATTTTTTTGTGTGATTTTTGCGATCAAAATGACTGATTTTGTGGTGGTAATTTCCAGAAATTTGCGAAAAAATTTGCGATTTTTATATTTTATAATTAGGACATCACATTTACAATAATAGTATTATGTCAGATGCACAATAGTCATACATGACACAAATCACAAACAAAATGCATAAAACTTGTTTATTTTGGTCTAATCAAATTCTCATCAAATGAAAAACTTTTGAAACAACCTATGGGCAATTTTTTTTTACCTGACCTATGTAAATATTAACAGCAGGTGTAGTAATCAGGCATGTGATTGGCGAAGGACAAAAAAGCAGGAAAATATACTGAAATTCAATCAGGCAATCATACATTTCACAATTTTATATTTATATATGAATGTCAAGAATTCAGAAGTGTGTATATTTATATAGCCTACACTACACTACACAGAAATAACATACAATTAAATTATGCTTATTTTAAATGTATTGTGCAGGCTAGGTATACAAAAATATAGGCTTTTAATAATCTTTCAGTGCGCAAAACCATGAAAATATGAAACGCTTCAAAACAGAGCGCACAAAGCGCGTATGCGCATCGCGGGTGCAGAATGATGTGCTCAAAGCAACGTGGAGTCAGTGTGCAGCGCTGCACAAGTGCGCATTTATAAGTTCACGGCACAAAGCGAAGAAATGTCGAGCGCACAAATCCTAGTGTCTATCTGTCCAACAGTTTATTGATCATTTGTTTCTTCACAGTTTTAAATTTCAGTTATTGTGCGTGTGATGCCGAGTCCTTGTGATGTGTGTGATCTAACAGGCACACGGTAGCGCGAGTCGTTTAAAAACAGCAACAAACTCCAACAAAATAAAGTCATTTTATGCAAATACACAGCCTTTTCTCTACAGATCAAGCATTATAATGTGAATATCATATTGGAGAGAGTTGTACCGTGCATGTATGCTGCTGTAACCTAGGCGCGCGCGCTGTTTGAATACTGAATGGAGAATGATTGACAGCCGCAAAGGAGGGAAAACGAGTTTTCGTAAACTTTAATGATGTAAATAGACTTCTGTCCCTCACATTAAGCTATGAAATAGGCTTCAGATGCCTATTCAGATTTGTCACCCAAAAAAAAAAGCGGGAGGCGCCGAAAAGCGCGCTGTTTGCATCCCTGTACTTGGAAAGGAAGGAAAAATGCATCTCTTTGCCATCTGTAACCATGGTGACGTGCCGCCCGGTGTGGCCCTGTTGCACGGGGACGGCGATTGGGGTTTAAATGCGTTTTACATTACAGGCTTCAGTAAATCGAGGAAAAGGAGTTTCCCCTTTCCCCGCAACATCTGTATCCACGTAAAAATGCATTGAAACTTTAATTAAACTAGAGATATTTCAATTGGGTGATTATAATTTAATGTTTTGTGAGGTATTTTTCATTTTTGTGATTATTTTGCGGTTAAATTAGGAATTATGCAGGATCGCAAAAAAATGCGACAATTTGTTGATTTTGCGTTGTATTCAGCGATCGCGGAATCGCGAAAAACTGGAGGGACTGATTATAAGAACATTACTGGTCTTTAACACACTCTGGCAACTTGGATAATATACAAATGTAATTTGGTCTGTATAACAATATGTCCTGATTATTAATAAGCATAACAGTGGAAACTAATCTCATGTTTTCTAATAATTTTACAGACCCACATTTGACACACAATAACACTTTACATTCAAACACAAGCTCTTCTTTCTGCTCAATCTTTATCAGCAGGAAATATTTACACATCACAGTAAAGTTGTAAGTTGTTGCTGTATTAATCAGTTTTCATGTAATAGATTCATGCATCTTGTGACAAACAACATATCTCGGGTTTACAGAGTAAACGTGATCCTGATTGGATCTTCTGTAGTGTTTTGTTCCAGATTCACTCTGAGCGAATACTTGCATCAGTTTATCAGTAATCTCTTTAACTAACACAGTCTCACCCCAAAACGTCACATACTGACGGGTCTTGACCATATGTCAACATACGACGAAAAGGGTACCCCTTTAACGTCCATGCGTGACGATTCGGGTTATGGGTAGGTTTAGGTATGCGTTAGGGTACCGCTAGGAGGCGCTGCTGGTGCGCTTATGTCTGCGTCTCATATTGACGTTTTAGGGGTACCCCTTTCGTCGTATGTTGACGTATGGTCAAGACCCGTCAGTATGTGACGTTTTGGGGTGAGACTGGGCTGCTTTAACAACAGTCTTCATCCTCACAGTGATGTCTGTCTGATACACAGGATTGATCAATATGAGATTAATATATACTGTTGGTTTATTAGAGCACAGGATGATTCTGTCTGGAGTCTCTTACACACCTCATGTAATTATCTAGTGTTTCTAACATGTTACTACATCATGTTTGGTCAGTTTATAAACTGAATAGAATTGTGGTAAACATAAGAGAGATATTAAAGTACTAATGTACAATCTAAGAAATATTGCTCAAACAAGCAATGAAGAGGAAATTAAATGTGTTTCTCTATATCAGCACTCGTCTGGCTTGGTCTTGTGGTTTCATATCATTCGATTTCCTCTTTGTGAAGACATTACACAGTGCACCTGAGACCCGCAGTGACGGATTGATTGACAGCTGCTGTCAGACTCTAAAATGGAGAGTGACTCACAGGGTCGCAAGACGATGTAAAGTACATGCATCTGATGAGTTTTATCAAGTTGATGTCAATAGTGCGCGCTCTCTGTAGGCATATTCATATTTTGCCACTATGTGAAAAAATCCAGCAAAATGCGCCGGCGCGCTTGTTGACCCCAGAGGATTAACTTTAGCCTAACCATAAATTGTGATCAGGCTTGGGAGGGTTACTTTAAAAATGTATTCCGTTACAGTTACAAATTACTTCATAAAAAAAATATTCAGTAAAGTAATCCAAGTACTATAATATGTAAGCAGCGGCGGTTTCTTCATTAGGGCGATCGGGCGACGCACGACCAAAGTGTGAAAGGGACTTTTTCAATCACTATCTCATTCAACCACAGAGTTACGCTAGCAGTCACTCACTGTTGTTCTGCCTCTAGTCCAATCAGCGCCAAGTCACGTTCTGTGGAGTACCGCCTCTTTTTGGGCGATTTCACTCTGGCTGAGAATCGCCCAGAGTGTTCCCATAGACATTAGGTGTGTTCGACATCGGCTGCGGCTGGATGTAACCGATCGGCGAGAGTAGACGCGTGCAGGCGGGGAGGAGCTGCAAACGGAGACGTGAAGTCGGACACTTTCTGGTTCCCGTAGTGACCGCTCACGTGGTGTTTGCATACTTTACCACAGCTGAAGTGAAATAAATGCAATATTTGCCAAAATTTAGGCAACACAGATGTTTCAGAGACATTTTCATTCAATACTTTATGTACAGCTTCATACAGCGTCTGTTTGAACAAGAATAAAGTTCACCATAAGCTACTATCAATGAAGTGGAGTCTACGTTTTTTAATCAGTTTTAATTTGATAAACATGACATAATATAACATCGAAACAACATGAAAAGAGTGTTTACTAGGGGTGGTTAATCTGTCTGATTTCCCGATTCGATTCGATTACGATTATTGAAGTCCTGATTCGATTACAGTCGATTTTCGATTATTAACGATTCTCGATTAGCGATTATTGATTTTCCATTTCACAACAGTAAACGAAAATACACTACAGAGTGATTGCAGTATTAAAAAAAGTCAGCTGCTGAATTACTTACTCTTTTATTGAGTAACAACAACTCAAAGCACTTTCTGTGACGTGTAGTTATAACTTCAGAATTATTAGTATGTAGCTTATGTTCTGTAGAACACAGAAATGAATACATCACATTGTGTTGTGACTCATCAAGTTGAACTAAACAATAACAAATAAATGAAAGTCTTATTTCCTTTAGGAAGTAGATCAGAACCAACATACTGTAGAAACTGGACAATTTTCTTCTAGAAAGACAAGGTGTTCAGGTGGAGGAAGACTGCAGGTTGCAGTCGAAACATGTCAAGGTAAAGAAAAAGGTTTTTCTCCACCTGAACACCTTGTCTTTCTAGAAGAGAATTGTCCAATTTAATCATTAAGAAGACAAAATGAACATTTTTGAACAACTTACTGTAGCTTCAATTAGTAACATACAAAGCCACTCTTATACACAACTAAATAATAAAGAGTTATGACTTGAAATGTTTGCTGTATACTACAATCAAAAACAGATTATACAAAAAAAGTTAATGAACATCTGCAGAGAGCACAGTCAAAATGTAACTTTTTGTGACTGAAATTGCACATATTGCAGTATAACGTACGTATAACAGATCGGTTTACACAGTGTACTGATGTGAAAACAAAAACAATACAGAAAGCAGCTCTCATACAAAAATACTAAATAGGTAAGGTTAACAATGAAATTGCCAATTTTACATACGTTAGATTTTAACGAAGAAGGTGCCGTTCGAATTTGGCGCTCAGCCATCATGAGTCTGTTATGTATGTGCGCGTCTCTGTTATGTGCGCGACACAGACTGTCCGCGCACTGCACGTCCGCTTATAGTTCTGCCTTTTGCGTTCCGTCAATATTACGTTATTAGAAAAAAAAAAATATATTTTTTTTTTTAGAAAATCGATTTTTTGACATTTGTGAATCGATTCAGAATCGTCCACGTCCGCATCGCGATGCATCGAAGAATCGATTTTTTCCCCCACCCCTAGTGTTTACTGTTATAAAAAACTGATTTGTGAGCTTTAGAGGAACTAAAGCTATAGAGAGCCTAAGTCCCGCCCCTCCGCTTCCGGCTCATGGGACCTTATTTCGGAAAAAATATGTATGGAAGTCAATGGCGAGAGATAACTTATCTTTTTATTCCGTCTGAACTGTGCCCTGAACTACACATATGATGTTTGTCAATTTAAAAGGTAATTATGAAAGTCAAGAAAGTCGCAGTTTGTCATAAAACAGAAGAGTAACGTTTAGTTTTATGTGAAAATCGCTCAATGAACTACACCTCTCGTCTCGCACTATGTACGTCACAAGATCCGTTGCTCGTATGTGTGTATTCTGGCTCAAAACACTCAGGCATGACGGCGTAACATTACGATTATAATGTAAGACTATAGAAAAAATGACAGACGTTAGCTTCAGTAAAGTTAGCTTCATTCATTGAGAGAAAAGGTATGACGTCGCATGTGCGCCTTCTGGGTTTGTAGTCTTTGTAATTACGTATTTTCACAGTCTTATACCTCAGCAGTTTTACATCAAGCTGCGACTTTCTTGACTTTAAAATGTATCTTTTAAATTGACAAACATCATATGTGTAAATCAGGGCACAATTCAAACGAGATCAAAATATTTGTTGTCTCTCGCCATTGACTACCATACAATATTTTTCCGAAATAAGGTCCCATGGTGTTCCACCGGAAGGGGAGGGACTTAGGCTCTCTATTCGGATAAACACGAAACACACGTGATCGTTGTCATGCGGTGAATCCGGCCAATCGCTCTCGCGGTACTTTGATGGCATACGTCACAGTCACGTGGCGTCGGCGCTGTATCAAGTCGGACAAAATTTCTAACCGGCATGCATTGCTTCAAGTCAGCCGCCGATCGGTCTGCGCAGAGCTGCATGAAGTCGAACAAGCCTTTACATTCAAAGATTTTTTTTTTTCGAGCTGCAGGCACTGCAATGCATTCTCTATGGGTTCCGGGAGGGCTCGCACTAACGTGCTTTCGTCATCATACGTAAACTTCACTTGTGCAGCGATTGGTGGAAACAAATATACCTCTAATAATATTTAGCCATAAGCTGAAGTGACATCCAATAATTTCCTCAGTGCATAACTTACATTTCACGGACATATTCTCCATCTGTAAATGTTAGAAAGTCAATATTTCCAGTTTTCTGTCGTGAGTGAACAAGCTTTCTGCAAGCTAAACTTCCGTGAACGAGCGCCGCCGCGTGCATGCGCGCCGAACAGACGGAGCGCAATAGAATAGGAACGCAATTATTCTGACTAAAATATAGCCTACATTAGCACTAAATTATAAATATATTTAGCTAAAATATTTGTTGTTGAATATTTGTTGTTGTTGGTGAACATAAATGTGCTAGAGAATTTCAAACCTACATGTGTATTTTTATGATATTATCTTTGTTTTTATTATTATTTTTGTTTATTTTAAGTTTAGTAAATTTAACTACTTCTTTAAAAATCATTATTTTGTTTTTAGATTGTAATGTTGCAATGTTAGTATGTAATGTGACCCCTTTTTTGGATACACTGCAGATAGACAGCAAGGTTACACTATGTTTGTTTTTATAACCTTCAATATGAACATTGTTTGTAGGACAATATTGATCAGGATATTACTTTTTTTTAAAAATTAAATACAGTTTTTTTATTATTCAAATAGAAAAATAATAATTAAATACTCAGATAATACCATACATCGCCATATAGCCCAAAAATTCAGATTTATTTGGCAATTGGCTATTTCCCAACCCTACCGGCTGAAGTTTTAGCTAAACTTTAGGCTAATGATAGCTACATTATTATCACTGTTATATTGTTATTTAACAATTAGCCTACATTCAGTCTTGGATTAATAATTCAGTTTGTCGCGTACTTTTGGATTACTTCAAGGTCACGTATATAAAGAAAAAGTCAAGCAAGAAGAAATATTATTAATTATTTTTTTTATTATTTATTAAGAATTTGGTCCAGTGTACAATATTTGCTAAATATACACACAGGCCTGAATATATATTTATGTAAAAGGCTATACAGACATCTAGTGGCTAATGTATGGTATTACAGATTATTTTGTTTTATTTTTAACAAATTAATCACAACATTTAAAACATTTTTAATGTTTTACACAACATTTAAAATTTTTACACAATCTACATATTAGTTTATTTTAAAATAGGCCTACATGTTGACTAAAGCCGTGAATCGTGATCTTTCTTAATTTGCCTGACTGAACTTGGGGCGTTGGCAGTGCGAGTTCCCCTACGTTACCTAGACAGCGAACAACCCGTCACGCGAGAAAAGATTAAGAAAGGACATTTTGGGTACTAAAAAAGCTACTCTCCTAATTTCTACAAAATAGCAGCGGAATTTCCATGAACGAAAAGCGATTTTACCCGCAGGCAGCATCGTTTCTACTAGCAGCAGTGATTCAATCTGCGTCTGAGGAGATTGTAGCTGTTATTTGCGCATGCACCAGCGTTGCAGTCATTAATGGCAACAGAACCAGGAACTAACTGTATAATCAAGCAGCGCTTAATATAGTGTTATTATGCCAAAATACTTATTTATTTAGTTTTAAATTAAACCACTGTAATCCTGAAAGTATTTCCCCTTTTTTCAAAATGTAATTATAATCTGATTACTACGTTTTTTGACGTAACTGTAACGGATTACAGTTACTGGATTTTTGTATCCTGATTACATAACGCCGTTACATGTATTCCGTTTCTCCCCAACCCTGATTGTGATAATATATATGATCACTCACATCAAGACGCCGCTGCGGTGGTGGAGTCCATGCAGGAGGAGCAGCGTTTGGCACTCGCTGTTCAGCGCGAGCTGTGTGGAGAAGCCCATGTCCACCTCTATTGCGTTGGAGAAGCAATCCCGCGTAAAATGCAGGTTTCACAATCATGGTCTTCCAGGCCAAGTGCATGCAACCACTGGCGCCTAATTTCCAAGTCTGCTGGAAAGCTATGAAGTCCAACAGTGCTGTTGCGACCAGGAACACTACACCTATGTACCCTCCTGACCACTGTACAATATACAGATAAATCTACACTAGCTCGGGCATGGTGAGCTAGTGTATATATATATATAACATATGAAATTGGCAACATTATAAGCTTATTTGATGTGGCAGTATTTTACAGTAAAAACTTTATAATCTATCCGATTATTGTAGTCAATTTTTACTCATCTCAGTATAGCAATAGAGTTTGGTAAAAGCTGTTCATTCATTCACACACACACAAAAACGCGATTCATTTTTAAACAGTATTTGTGCCAGCTGTAGTAGCTACACAACAGCGCGCATCTGTGCATTCATTCATTCATACACCGAAACACGATTCATATTTAAACAGTATTTTTGCGTGTACAGACACTTGCGATTAGAACAAAGCAAATATAGAACTGACCTATTCCTCAGCCGGATCTGTCGCTCCTCGAAATGAAACTTCCAGAACTTCTGAGGTAAATTTTCCAGGATTATTATTAAGATAGTATTATTCCTCACAGCGTCGTAAAGTACATGAGTCTGAAAGTGAACTCGCGGTGTGTGTTATCCAGCTGATGTGGGCGTTTCACAGGTTTGTATGGATGCCTCAGATCATTTGCGTTTGAATAGCGCGCGCTCTCCGTGGGCGGGGTCACATTAAAACATAATGAGCTGAGATGAGAACGACTGACATCTCTCTCTTTTCATACATATTACATAAACTGAGAATATTTGTTTTTTTATAAAAATTACTTCATTTAAAAGAAGTGAATTCAAGCTTCATGCCTGTGTGTCTGTATGCCTGTTTGACTGAGTATTCACTGAGTTATGGTTCATTTTCGGACGTGTTTCAGAATGGACTTCACTGACAGAAAGAAGGCAGAACTCACATCATGTTTATTTTTTTTATTTGGCAAAAAGCAAAACACGTTGTTTTTATTGTGAGTATACACAAAAAAATACACACTTAACAGGATCGATTGATGTATGAAACTTGTTTGTAAGATCAAATTCAACAGAGTATTTTGAGTCTCTTTTGAACTGATAAGAAAAAAAGCGAGCCTATCGCACCGGCGTGATTGTCGACTCCAGGGGGTTAAGCTCTTGTAACTGCGCTTGTTTCCGTAGTTGGTAAAAGTGGCAGTTGGTGGAATAGACAAGAAATGTACAATCTTGCTGACAACGTTTCTTTAGTCATTCGGCAGTCTTGCAGACTGAACCGCTATAGGGAATCCACCCTTACAAAATAAATGTCAGTATATAATATGAACTTAAATAATATAATAAAGTTAAATATTTAAAAAACATTAGTTTTATATTTCCACACAGACGCGTGATATATCCTACCGCTCTAGCTTTGAGAGAGATGTGGGACACGAGCAGAAAGACCATCTCTTTCCTAATATGGTTTTGGTGGACCAGCGCCGGAGCTACTCAGCCACAGCGGTGATGTGGTGTTCAAGTTTACCGGCACAGGCCTAGCAAGTGGATGTGTTTTGTTATTTAAACACCTTTACAACGATCGCGTATATGCGCGGTGGGCGCAGCCATGTTAGTTTGTGCCGCAGTTCAGAGAATCAGATCTGTTGGATTTACAACACGTGAATTCATCCACTTCTCCCGAAATACATGAGAGTAAGCGGCCGGTGAACTAGGAGAAGAATAGTTTTTTGTTACTTACAAAGTTAATTTCTCAGTTGATCACGTGATGCACTGACTGTTCTAATCACAGCCGTGTGTTCGTATGTGTGAAAGGGTTAATGAACGAATAATTGATAGTAAGGTATACAGAGAATAATCAATGATCTAAATTAAATCATAATCAATATTGAATATTATTTTCTAATAAGAAACACAAAACGCTGAAAAGACATTCACACGTTATACCTGATTATACCATTATACATTCCTTACAAAGTGGTGACCCCGACGTGATCTCCAGCTGGCGAGTGTCTTTTCAGAGAAACATTAGGACTTGCATCAAGAGGTTTGATCTTCTCTTTCTTCAGCTGTTCTTCAGCAATGTTTGAGTTTGGCTGAAGCTCATCTTCCAGATTACTGACTTTAACCCTCGCCTGCCTCGTGTTGTTGCTCTGTATATTGTTGCAGAGATTATATTGTGAAACACTTTTAAAGTTACGGGTAATTGTAGCTTACTGGACTTGAACTCACTGTTGTTGTCGCCACTATGTGTTTAAACGCACTGGATGCCATTTTATTTCTGTAAAACTCCTTTCTCCTGTGTTTGGCTGTTTAGGGAGTTAGTGAACATTTCTGTTGTTCATTTCTTTTCTCAGACTAGACAAGAGTATTTTTACTTTGTAACAAAGTAGTCCAGAGAACTTTTGCTGTTTCCTCCTCCTGAAGAATATTTTACTTCCTTTTGAGTTGCTTCATTTATACTTTATAAATAAACCTTGTTGAACTGGGGTTTACTGTCAGTCGTTCGGGACAGAGGAACGGCACACTAACTCAACTCAAATCTTTTTACTTTTCCACTGTTACTCCTTCACCTCAGGCAAACATTACACCTGGCATAACAACAGTATATAACTATACATAATAAAACTCTTTAATGGTTTTACATTGACTTTCAGCCGTTATTCTGTTCACACTCATCTGATATGAATCAGTTTATATTGTGAAATGTAATGATCTCTCTGATGAATGTGATGAATCTGATTATGCGACTGATCCTGTAATATAATCTGATCAGATGAGAGTCTCTTTCTGCTTCATATGAGACACATGATGATCCTCATTGAGCTTCAGATCAGATTCTCTGATTTCTCTTCACTGTCTCTGATCCTGAAACTAAAGGCCTTTGAGTTTCACCTCAAATCTACTTCTGACATCTAGTGGACAAAGATGAAAACTGCAGATCATATTCTGTGTGTTAGGAGGAATAGAAAACACACACTCATACAGATTTATTTACAATGCCTTCATTTCTATTTTAAACAAGTGACATTCTCTCAGTTTAATTCACTGAATGTCATTCATTATCAACTCACAAATAATAATGTGATTTTACATTTTGTGTGAATGACTGAACTTCTAGCAACTTCTGCTTTAAAGGAATACTCCACCGTTTTTTCAAATTAAACTGTTATTCCCTTAACTAAGACGAGTTGATACACACCTCTCTCATCTCAGTGCGTGCACTTAATCGCTCTAGCGCGCGGTGGCACTTTGAAAGCACTTAGCTTAGCCCAGTATATTCAATGGTATCTAGCAGCAATGAATTTAGAAGTGACCAAACACATCAACGTTTTCCCTATTTAAAAACAGTTACACGAGTAGTTAGACGACCAAGTATGGTGACACAAAATAAAACTAGATACCATTGAATATACTGGGCTAAGCTAAGTGCTTTCAAAGTGTCACCGCGCGCTAGAGCGATTAAGTGCACGCACTGAGATGAGAGAGGTGTGTTTCAACTTGTTTTAGTTAAGGGAATAACATAGTTTAATTTGAAAAAACGGTGGAGTGTTCCTTTAACCCCCTGAGGTCGGCTATCGCGCCGACGCGATAGGCTAGTTTTTTTTCGTATCAGTGCAAAAAAATAATAAAATAAAAACATTAATTTTTATCTTATATGCTTGTTTTGTACATCAATCTATCCTGTTAAGTGTGTATTATTTTTGTGTACACTCACAATAAAAACAAAGTGTTGTGCTTTTCGCCAAATAAAGAAAAATAAACATGATGCGAGTTCTGCCTTCTCTCTGCCAGTGTAGTCCATTCTGAAACGCGTCCGAAAATGAACAATAACTCAGCGAATACTCAGTCAAACAGGCAAACAGACATACAGGCATGAAGCTTGAATTCTCTTCTTTTAAATGAAGTAACTTATATAAAAAACAAATATTCTCATCTTGTGAAATCTGTATTAAAAGAGAGCGATTCCAGTCGACCTCATTACAACTAATTCAAATGTAATGTGACTCCGCCTACGGAGAGCGTGCGCAATCCACGCAAACCTGTGAACGCCCCCATATCAGTTTATTCAGATCATTACTTGTTTACACCGTCTCGCAGCACTGTGAGCAATAACAATAATGAAAAAAGTACCTCAGAAGTGCGGGTATATCGAGGAGCGAGCTGAGGAATACTGTAAGTTTTTTTTTCTTCTCACGTGAATCGGGTTTCTGTTTTTGATGAATGAACGGCAGAGATGCGCGCTGTTTACCACAGCTCGCAAACAGTTTAAATTTAAATCGCGTGTGTGAATGAATGATGATGTTTTAGCAAACTGTATTACTATACTGAGATGAGTAAAAATCGACTGAAATATGTTGAAATAAAATGTAGGCTATTTGTATAAGCAATACGTATTAAACTGCAAATTAACATTTATATGCCCTAATATTTCATAAAAACAACGTTACAGTCAGGCGAAATATGAAAGACAACATTTTGTTGACTAGATTTGAGTACAGTTTTTACTGTAGAATATACTGCCACATCAAATAAGCTTTTGTTTAGCAATTTTTATATAAAATAAAGTCATCAACTAAGATGTTAGCTGTTCCAATTTTGGCTATATTCAAACTAATGAATACATAGATAGGCCTAAAATGTAGGCCTATAATCATTTTTTTTTTACAAAGAAAGAGTACACTTGAAATATTGTTGAAATTTTAATTATTGTTGTAATTGTAACCTTTTTTAATAAAATAGCAAAACATATTTACAAGATAGATGTAAGCAAAATCTTAAATGGTCAATATAAGTCTTCTTCTAATTTTTTGTCCTTGCATTGTGGCTCAGTCAGTCAGAGTCACACCTGAATGAATGGCTAATTATGCAGAGTCATTATGCATAATGGGTGGGACATTTTGTATTCCAAGGTGTAAACCACTCCTCGTTCACGCCCACTCGCATAATGGCTTTCCAAGCAAAACCTGTTTTACATCAATTTAAATCAATGTATTGTTTTATTTGAACGATAAAGCAAGACTATTTTCACATAATTTTGAAGCCAGAACTCGAAGGAAGAACGTCCATTTGTCAAAAGTCTTATTCATGCATATTTAGTTTTGAGGTCTTCTTTCAGCAACTTTCATTTTTAATTTTTTCAATAACCACGCATAAGCATTATTCTCTTAAAAATAAAAAAATATACATGCATGGTGATCACATATTTTGGTAGCCCTGTTTGTGCTATATAGAGTGAATTTACACCTTTGCCATTAACATGTTTATAAATAACTGAAAAAAGCACAAATGTCAGGGCATGTCAGAACACCTCCAGGGCCCAGAAAACACCTCAGACTCCAGAGGGTTAAAAGAACGGTGTCATATCCAGCTTTTGGTACTTCTAAGTACCGTCGTAAGATTCTTCTGTGGTGTAATCCATGAATATAAAGCTCACTGTACACTCTAAAAACTGCTGGGTTGTGTTAACCCAATTTTGGGTCAAATATGGTCTCACCCAACATTGGGTTAAAAATTCAATTTAAAAATGGACAAACCCAGCCGTTGGTTTACATTTTTAATGTAACCAATGCAATTTGTCCATTTTTAAATTGCATTTTTAACCCAACGTTGGGTGAGACCATATTTGACCCAAAATTGGGTTAACACAACCCAGCAGTTTTAGAGTGTACAACATGTTTCCAGCAGATTCGTGTTCGGAAAGCTCATGTCTGATCTTTAACTCTCACCATGACAATCATAACAGATCTCGGTGTTCAATTCCAGACACATTTCTCTCTTTTGCTGATTTATAGCATTTGAAAGATGAAGAACAATGTGAAAATAAACAAAGAAGCAATTTAAGTGAATATTTGTAACGAATATCCTGTAGACGAGTTGAACTGAACCCAAAGATAGTTTTATTGAATCCAAAAGTGAACAGATACAAAAGTAAATTAAGTTGGTTTGACTTGATTTAGTAACATGAACATATGAAAACATGAACATATGAACTCACCAAGAGCAGAACAGGGAACAAAGCTAGACAAATAGAGCTAACATGGAAGCTATTGATACACAAAGACTAATGATTAACAAGAAGGATCGATATAATGAACCAATGGCGAAACAGAACTGATAAACACATGACAAGAGCAACCAATCAGAAAGAGACAAGAGAAGCACATGACTAACAGGAAACATGTCTATATATGACATGGAGCTTCTTTGACATGTTTATTATGACATGTTTATTCTTACATGGAGTTGTAGAGATATATTACAGTCAAATTTATTTGCTGAATACAATTTATTTTCTGTGTTGGCAAAATGAGTCGCAATGAGCTAATTTTCAAAAATTTAGTTATTGTTATTTTCACATTCTCTATTAAAAATAGGTCAATGTATGAAGTCGATAGAATCAGCAAAGTCAATTTTGAGAAAAATCAAGTTAAATTTTTCTGAAGGTTCCAAATCAGCAAATATACCTTGAGATCCCTGGTAATAACACCAAATGTGGCACACACTAATCAAGACCAAATATCTATAGGAAAACCTTCTATTTTTTATGATACCATTTGATTAATATTAGTGAAACAGACAGCCTATATTAGGTACCGCACAGATCTAATATACTGTAATGTTACACATCAGATGTTTTTCCTCAACAGTTAAACGTTCACTTAAGACAACAGATAATGTATGCGTGAATAATCGCCAAGACAGATATTTTGAAATACTGTAATTGTGTGTGTATATATATATATATCGGGATCGCACATGTCTGGGAGTCGTTGTGCACTTTGGATCTGTCAGTTAGTGCGAGTAATATGGTAATGTTTACATCAGCATGAGTTTGAAAATCACATTTCATTGGTTCAGACTCAAGCCATCGAGAATTCACTATGAATATTCACAAAGTAGGAATATTGCGTTTTAAAGCGATACTAAACTTGTGCTGAGAGGAAGCGCCAGTCGAGAATAGAGCAGAGAAAAACTGCATTTCATGGACAAGGGAAAGATACTCCCTCAGAAAACACACAAATAAAGATACTTTTAGATGTTTAATGGATATTTGGAGCATTGAGATCGCTAGACGAGGCTTAATGAACTCATTTTTGTGAAAACCTGAAAATCAACCAAAATTAAAAAATTTCACTTGTTTTGGCAGTAATTATCCTGTGCGTATTCAGACTCATTATGCCATCACAGGTCACACATATAACTCTAGTTCACATTCATCACAAAGGAATCTAGAAATGTTTGCTTTGCAATAATATAAAGGTGATTTAACTATATTACTTGTTTAAAAAAAACTCTCTATTTCACCTCTTAGTTTAGTAATCTAGTTTTAGTAAACCCAGATTTGCACACGTGTGCTTGTGATGTTCCAAACACTGAAAGTAACTGAGGATAATATCATATTTTACCCAGAGATGCTTCAGAGTAAACATCAGAAATAATGACCTTTTGTATAATCTTCGTAATGAAAAGGTATAAAAAGGTACATGATGTCACAGTACAGTGTGAGAATGTGTGTGTGTGACACATTTACCGTACTGTGGCATTTTACTCCGACTCACTAGATTCTGGTCATTAATGAATTGTATTAATGCTAAAAAAATAGTGTCAGACGTGCAGGTGAAGAGTTCAGAGACTCATTGAGACTTGTAACCTTTGACCTTGCCATTCAGCTCCATGCTGTTATCATACTGTATAATACATCCAATACATACAGTAATTACAGAATTACATTCATTCATGAAAACTGTATCAAGTAGGAAACCATTCAAACTAATGTATAGTTTTTGGTAAATCTAAACACTTTGCTGACAGATTGCTTGTGAAGTTCCTCATGAAAGTAACTGTGGATGAATTGTATTTTACCCAGAGATGCTTCAGAGTAAACATCAGAAATAATGATCTGCTGTACAATCTTCATAAAAGAGAGGTACATGAGTGTACAATCTTTACAGTCTTCGTAAAGTAGAGGTGCATATGTGTATCTTTACAGTCTTCGTAAAGAAGAGGTTCATATGTGTATCTTTACAGTCTTCGTAAAGAAGAGGTTCATATGTGTATCTTTACAGTCTTCGTAAAGAAGAGGTTCATATGTGTATCTTTACAGTCTTCGTAAAGTAGAGGTTCATATGTGTATCTTTACAGTCTTCGTAAAGAAGAGGTTCATATGTGTATCTTTACAGTCTTCGTAAAGTAGAGGTTCATATGTGTATCTTTACAGTCTTCGTAAAGAAGAGGTTCATATGTGTATCTTTACAGTCTTCGTAAAGAAGAGGTTCATATGTGTATCTTTACAGTCTTCGTAAAGAAGAGGTTCATATGTGTATCTTTACAGTCTTCGTAAAGAAGAGGTTCATATGTGTATCTTTACAGTCTTCGTAAAGTAGAGGTTCATATGTGTATCTTTACAGTCTTTGTAAAGATGAGGTTCATATGTGTATCTTTACAGTCTTCGTAAAGAAGAGGTTCATATGTGTATCTTTACAGTCTTCGTAAAGAAGAGGTTCATATGTGTATCTTTACAGTCTTCGTAAAGAAGAGGTTCATATGTGTATCTTTACAGTCTTCGTAAAGAAGAGGTTCATATGTGTATCTTTACAGTCTTCGTAAAGTTCATATGTGTATCTTTACAGTCTTCGTAAAGTTCATATGTGTATCTTTACAGTCTTCGTAAAGATGAGGTTCATATGTGTATCTTTACAGTCTTCGTAAAGAAGAGGTTCATATGTGTATCTTTACAGTCTTCGTAAAGTTCATATGTGTATCTTTACAGTCTTTGTAAAGTTCATATGTGTATCTTTACAGTCTTTGTAAAGATGAGGTTCATATGTGTATCTTTACAGTCTTCGTAAAGTAGAGGTTCATATGTGTATCTTTACAGTCTTCGTAAAGTTCATATGTGTATCTTTACAGTCTTCGTAAAGTAGAGGTTCATATGTGTATCTTTACAGTCTTCGTAAAGTAGAGGTTCATATGTGTATCTTTACAGTCTTCGTAAAGTAGAGGTTCATATGTGTATCTTTACAGTCTTCGTAAAGTAGAGGTTCATATGTGTATCTTTACAGTCTTCGTAAAGAAGAGGTTCATATGTGTATCTTTACAGTCTTCGTAAAGAAGAGGTTCATATGTGTATCTTTACAGTCTTCGTAAAGTAGAGGTTCATATGTGTATCTTTACAGTCTTCGTAAAGTTCATATGTGTATCTTTACAGTCTTCGTAAAGTTCATATGTGTATCTTTACAGTCTTCGTAAAGAAGAGGTTCATATGTGTATCTTTACAGTCTTCGTAAAGTAGAGGTTCATATGTGTATCTTTACAGTCTTCGTAAAGTAGAGGTTCATATGTGTATCTTTACAGTCTTCGTAAAGAAGAGGTTCATATGTGTATCTTTACAGTCTTCGTAAAGAAGAGGTTCATATGTGTATCTTTACAGTCTTCGTAAAGAAGAGGTTCATATGTGTATCTTTACAGTCTTCGTAAAGTAGAGGTTCATATGTGTATCTTTACAGTCTTCGTAAAGTTCATATGTGTATCTTTACAGTCTTCGTAAAGTTCATATGTGTATCTTTACAGTCTTCGTAAAGAAGAGGTTCATATGTGTATCTTTACAGTCTTCGTAAAGTAGAGGTTCATATGTGTATCTATATGTTTAAGAAGTGACTTAAGATAGTGAAGAAGAAGAACTTGCAGGTTTGATGACAGGAACTGCTGCTTTCTAGAAAATGAAAACACACACACACACACACACACACACACACACACACACACACACACACACACTTGTCAATATAACGTCAGATTCCTGCATCATTCACTTCAGTTTCAAATTTATTTACTGTTTCCAGAGATCAACCTTCAGGGCACCATGATATTCAAGAAAAACTGTGATATGCAAAAACCTGTTAAATAATGCAATACTTGATTTGCAATACGATAATCATAAGTAAATTAAATTAAAATTAAACAGATGATTATATAACCAACATGCTGCAGGATTTACAGTCAGTAGATCAATAATTTAATGTCGTCTTGATGCTGATGCTGTTTTTCACCATGGAAAAAGTATAAAGTGGCATCGATGAGTTTGAAATTTGGTGTTTGGCAAAATGTGTTATCACACATACACACACACACAACACACACTCAACGACACACACACACTCACTCACTCACTCACTCACTCACTCACACTTACCTCATCTCTGACTTCTGCAGAAACATCTCACTATAACTGTCTGAATCACAAGAATCTAGAAATTAAAAACACGAACAGTTTTATTCTCAGGGAATGATTGAATTGATTCATGAATTGGTGAGATTTTGAACTCTTCGTAAGTTGCTTTGGATAAACAAATGTATAAATGATCATGTATAGTTTATATTTAGAGTGAATGAAGCATTCAGGACTGATCCAGACTCAGATCTGCTGATGAACGACGTGTTTTATCCTGAAACTCACAGTTGGGTCTGTCGCTCTGAAAGCTGTTCCGGCGAGCTCGTCTCTCGCTCTTCTCTCCTGCTTCAGGTTTCAACACGCCATCTTTCTCTCTTCTCTTCTTCTGAAGATTGATCCACATGCCATGCGATATTTCTCTTAAACTCTCTTTGTAGAATGTCTGTTGCAAACAAAACAGAACAATTTAGAGTTAACCTAATCACATTTGATTAGTTGCTTATTGTTAAAGAGGATTTTAAATAGTGTTAAAGATTATTGTGCAATACAGGTTTACAGTTTCAGTTTAATACAAATATCAATATCCGGATTTAAATAGATAAATGTCTTTATAGACCATTAAAGATGAAATGTTTAATCACCTTGATGAGCTGAAGAGGCGATATATTCTCTGCGTCTCTGAGATCTGCTGTCGTGTTGAACTGGTTAAACTGGTTTCTTACAGCGGAAACACTGAGCAACGCCTTCGCTGACGTTCATAACTCATTTCTTACAGGAAACAAGAGCAAGAATGTTTTAGATGTTTTAAGCTGTTTGTATTTTGTAGTTCAGCAGTATATGAATGTATGTGAACTGATGTTGTTTTTGAATGACATTCACACTTTCTCACAACTTTTAAGAAGAAAAACCTGAGCATCTGACACTCCACAGACTTAAACCATAATTCAACCATCACATACATAAAACCATCTCACACACACACTTTACATTTTCAAAAAACATAACTTATGTAGACGTATATTTGATAACTGCATGGTGTACTGTGTTTTCTTTCTTTTTTTCTTTTGTTGTTGTTTTGTGTCTCCTGATCTCCTTTGGCTCCTCCCACCCCCCACTCTGGCTCCTCCCACCCCCACTCTGGCTCCTCCCACTTGCTTTACTGTGTGCTTATTGGTAATGCTTTCACCTTTTACACAGTTGTCATCTTGATCGTTTGTTTCTTTTTCTTTCGTTCTGGTAGCTGTAGGGAGGTGGGAGGCATTTTTGTTGTATCCCCCTGCTTACTTCTGGTTTGTGGCTGGATAGGGCCAATATTAACAAACTGCAGAACCGCAGAACCATACGTCATAGCAGTGTGAGGACGACAGCGCCAGCCTAACAGTCTGATGCCGGAAGTGGGCTGGGTAAAAGCATCTAAGGGGTGGAGATGGGTGGGTTTAGGGATCACGGGGTGGAGATGGGTAGGTTTAGGTATGGTATTATATGTAAGGTGGATATGTATGGTATGCAGTTCCGGCATCAGACTGTTAGGCTGGCGCCGTCGTCCTCACACTGCTATGACGTATGGTTCTGCGGTTCTGCAGTGAGACCTATCTGAGTGTAGTGCACATTTCTGTTGTTGATTTGGTTTTCTTTGAGTTAAAGGTTTTAAACTCTCAAGGCCGAATTATTTTGTTTGTTATGTTGGCCTTTCCCCTCCTGAAGCACTGCAACTGTTCACACTCAGGAATTCTGTTCAGGAATTTTCATCCCTGTCCTTGTTTAAAATACTGTCAAATGTAATGATCTCTCTGATGAATGTGATGAATCTGATTATGCGACTGATCCTGTAATATAATATGATCCAGATGAGAGTCTCTTTCTGCTTCATATGTGACACATAGAGTGACCATGTCCGGATTTTAAACCCCCTGTCCGGCGTCGGGCGCAGCCTCAAGTATCGGCCTAAGAAAACCCGCTCTAGGATCTTTATTGGGACGCAGCAGCATAGCGTCTAATGCTGTAAGAACTCTGGTCAAACAAATGATTGGCTGAAAGCAGTGTCAAATAATCTGATACATCTGATACATCATTGGTTAAAAACATAAACAAGCCTCCACGACGTGGTGTCCATGTGCTGGCTATGTCATATCATAACGTTAACCTGCCTAAACGTCAGACGTCATTCAATCCGGAATGGACAAAACAGACATTACAATGTCTTGAATAAATACAAATACTGTGAACAAACACTTTTTGCCTCTTCTGTTACACATAGATCTACAGGTGAAACTCAAAAAAATAGAATATTGTGAAAAGGTTTTCATAAGCTAAACAAGAACAAAACAAGACACAAACGAGAAACAAGCCAGAAACAGACCTCAGGAAGTGTTGTGACATTAAACAAGGACTCCGTGACAAACACTGAAACAACCAGGGTATATATACACAGATACTAATGAGGTGACGGGAAACAGCTGTGTGCAATGATACAATGAGTGACAGAACAGGGTGATGGGAAATGTAGTAAGAGTGAATGACACCGTGGGGAAAGAGGACCTCTAGTGGTGACCCAGGGAAACACAAACCAGACACTGTGACCTAACCCCCCCTCTATGGAGCGGCTACCAGACGCTCCAAGACACATTACACAACAAAACAAGAGTCCAGGAGGGAGGTGGAATGGTGGGGGATCAGGGGGAGGGATGGGGGGCCAGGTCCATGAAGGGAAACGGGGACAGGGAGTGACAGTTCATCTGGCGGCCAGGGCGGAGACGACAGTCCATCGGGCGGCCAGGGCAGAGCAGACAGTCCATCGGGCGGCCACGGTGGAGACTTTCCCTCGGGCGGCCAGGGCGGAGACTCTCCATCGGGACGGGAGGGACAGACCAGGGCGGGATGGGAGGGACAGACAGTCCATCGGGTGGCCAGGGCGGATCCGGCCGTGCAGGTGACCAAAGCGGAGCAGGTGGCCACGGCGGAGACGACCCCTCGGGCGGCCACGGCGGAGACAACCCCTCGGGCGGCCACGGCGCTGGAACAGACACCACCGACTCAGGAACTGGAACAGACACCACCGGCTCAGGAACAGGAACAGACACCACCGGCTCAGGAACAGGAACAGACACCACCGGCTCAGGAACTGGAACAGACACCACCGGCTCAGGAACTGGAACAGACACCACCGGCTCAGGAACAGGAACAGACACCACCGGCTCAGGAACTGGAACAGACACCACCGGCTCAGGAACTGGAACAGACACCACCGGCTCAGGAACTGGAACAGACACCACCGGCTCAGGAACTGGAACAGACACCACCGGCTCAGGAACTGGAACAGACACCACCGGCTCAGGAACAGGAACAGACACCACCGGCTCAGGAACTGGAACAGACACCACCGGCTCAGGAACTGGAACAGACACCACCGGCTCAGGAACAGGAACAGACACCACCGGCTCAGGAACTGGAACAGACACCACCGGCTCAGGAACAGGAACAGACACCACAGGAACTGGAACAGACACCACCGGCTCAGGAACTGGAACAGGAACAGACACCACCGGCTCAGGAACAGGAACAGGAACAGACACCACCGGCTCAGGAACAGGAACAGACACCACCGGCTCAGGAACTGGAACAGACACCACCGGCTCAGGAACTGGAACAGACACCACCGGCTCAGGAACAGGAACAGACACCACCGGCTCAGGAACAGGAACAGACACCACCGGCTCAGGAACTGGAACAGACACCACCGGCTCAGGAACAGGAACAGACACCACCGGCTCAGGAACTGGAACAGACACCACCGGCTCAGGAACAGGAAAAGACACCGGCTCAGGAACAGACACCGGCTCGGCGGTGTCCCTCTTGTCCGGAGACACAGGTTCGGCGGCAGCCATCTTGTCCGGAGACACTGGCTCGGCCATCTTGTCCGGAGACACAGGCTCGGCGGCTGCCATCTTGTCCGGAGACACTGGCTCGGCCATCTTGTCCAGAGACACAGGCTCGGCGGCTGCCATCTTGTCCGGAGACACTGGCTCAGCCATCTTGTCCGGAGACACAGGCTCTGCCATCTTGTCCGGAGACACCGGCTGGGCGGCTGCCATCTTGTCCAGAGACACAGGCTCGGCGGCTGCCATCTTGTCCAGAGATACTTTCTCTGCCATCTTGTCCGGAGACACAGGCTCAGCGGCTGCCATCTTGTCCGGAGAAACAGGCTCGGCAGCTGCCATCTTGTCCGGAGACACAGGCTCGGCCATCTTGTCCGGAGAAACAGGCTCGGCGGCTGCCATCTTGTCCGGAGACACAGGCTCGGCCATCTTGTCCGGAGAAACAGGCTCGGCGGCTGGCATCTTGTCCGGAGAAACAGGCTCGGCGGCTGCCATCTTGTCCGGAGACACTGGCTCGGCCATCTTCTCTGGAGACACAGGCTCGGCGGCTGCCATCTTGTCCGGAGACACTGGCTCGGCCATCTTGTCCGGAGAAACAGGCTCGGCAGCTGCCATCTTGTCCGGAGACACAGGCTCGGCCATCTTCTCTGGAGACACAGGCTCGGCGGCTGCCATCTTGTCCGGAGACACTGGCTCGGCCATCTTGTCCGGAGAAACAGGCTCGGCAGCTGCCATCTTGTCCGGAG